>NC_056730.1:775242452-775367452 GCF_019279795.1 Protopterus annectens | reverse complement strand
TGGATGTCTTGGAAAGCAGATGGTGGTGAAAGAATATATGTATCATGGCATTATCGGAAGGAGATGCAGGAAGACATATCACAGTTCCTGCAAGCCTGGCTGCCATCTACACATAGACAGGACAATGCTGCAAAAAGAACTGTTGAAAGGGCACATAGGTCAGTTGCTCCAACACCAAAACTGGGCCATCAGCCAAGGGCAATTATTTTGTGTGTGTGTGTGTGTGTGTGTGTGTGTGTGTGTGTGTGTGTGTGTGTGTGTGTGTGTTAATCTTTTGCACAAAAGAAAATCTTTCTGCCTGACAGAAGGGCAATATTACTTTTATGGGAAAGAAGGTTAGATTTGACAATGATTACTCCAGAAAAATGATGCTAAACAGAAGGCAATTGTTTCCACTGATGGGATTTTTGAAAGAAAAGGCCATAAAATTGTCCATTCTCTATCCAGCACACCAGAGAGTGCATCTGCAAGATGGCCTATGTGTTTTTTTGCAACTAGATGATGCAGTCCTGCACCTGCAAGATAAAGCTGGGGTTTTGATCCCTAAAACCATGCACTGGATCCTGTCCACAGTGAAAAGGGGATTACAGCAACTGATCTGAGTAAAGCATCTACACTCCCCAGACAGACTAAATCTTTATCAATGGAGCTGGACCTGCTAGAAAACTGAACTAATTTGCTGTAACCCAGTATCCAGAGTAAAGAATTTTTGTGAAACATGATTAAGCTTTCCACTGGGCATAAGGACCATGACCGAACACCTTTTGGATGAAAACTTACTTTTATTGTCCACATTATAACTTCCTTTTTCTTTAATATTTTTATCCCCAAATGAGTGTTATGAGATTTTAGCTACACTTTAGTGTTTACTTTTTGGGATTCCCACTGCTGTCAAGGGTGGTGGGGGAAAAACGCAGAGATTCTATGCAACCTTGTGGCTTGGGGGGGGTCACTATTTTTTATTTGTACATAGATAATTTGCCATGGAAGCATGCTTAATCATAGTTATGGAACTTCCTTGTCCATTACACCTGTGTTCATTTCTACAGTTTGTTTATTATCTTTTATCTATATAGAGTTTCTAGCCGTTGATATAATTTTAGTTATTTATTTGTTCTGTTTAGGACAGGCACTATTTAGAGGCAGTGGTATTTATTTTTGTAAGCATCATCAGTGCATCATTTAGTTTACTAATTAGGAGGGGTTATTTGACATATATTCTGTCTTATTGCACACATGCTGTACCTCCTTAATATTAATGTCAGTTGCATTCATTTTCTGTCAAAAGAGCACATCTATGACAGATGCTCCTACTTTACAGGAACCCATCTTGCAACTACTGAGCTCTAAAATCTGTATTCTTGGGTCTATGGCATAATAGCTTATTCAGTATATCGGTCAGGGAAGCGATGACATATAGCAGTCTTGTTCAGCCATAAAGGCACTACAGACTTGTAGCTATTGGAAACATTTAGTCTGCCCAGTCGGGAAGTAATGGAGTTGTTGCATGGTTTTGGGGAAAGAGTTTTAACATTTGTGCTAGTGCACTTTTGTCCAGCTACAGGAACTTTCTCAGCAAGGAAAATGTGGGGTTTTATACAAGATAATATTAGGGGTTCCTTAATCTATATGGGTGATTTCAATTGTATAACAGACCAAATGGATTCCTCTGCCTCTCGCACACCAATTATTTCTGCCTATGCTAAGCTTGTCAAGACGTGGACACATGAAATTCTACTAACTGATATGGGGAAGGCACACATTTTTCTCAAACATGATTCATGAACCACCTTCCCTGATTTGGCACATCCAGCAGGATTGACAGAATTTACATTGCCAACAAGTTACTGGACATGCACCCAGTATTTTAGGTTTTTCCATGTCCATATTCTGATCAGCAAGCACTTCTATGCCAGTTTTCTAAAGCTAATTCCCTTGACAAAATTGCATAGACTTTATTTATACTATGCTAGAAGACAAGATATCCCAAGCATATTAGAGGCAGTTACACATGATTTCTTGCAAGTCCATAAAAACTGTTTTTATAGACCTCATATATTATGGGGCACATATAAAGCTTATGCCCAAGCCCATATACAAGCTTTGGTCAAGACATTATGGAGCTCCTGGAATCAAGAACTTCAAGTACTCCAGGAGAAATACAGGATGCTTTCTCTCTAGCAAGATCTGGAGTCATGACAAGCAGTACAGTGCATGTGATTTGCAATATATTAAAGAGTAAATCTAAGAGAGTCTCAAAACAAAAGTGGATATTGCTTTAGATAAACTTTGTTTGAAGTACTGTAAGATTTCTCCCTCCTTTTTCCAAGTTAGTGAGGAGATAGGTTTACTATCAAAATGTGGAATGGTAGTTCGATGAATATGGGTTGGTCAAATGTGTGTTCTACCAATGTCCGTAATGTCACTGAAAATATTTGAATTCATGTTAGCGAAAATGAGTACACATTCGCTAATATGAAGTCAATGTTTTGAACTAAGATCTCAGTACAGTCCGGAATTATGCTTTTTCCTCACTGTAGTGTGATCTCGGAGTTGGTATACATAATATGCAAGTGGTGTGGTGGGTAAAGGGGGGCTTGTCCCCCTTCAAAAACATTAATGTTAACACAGACTTTTGACATTGGAAGTTCCAGTGTTTGGATGTTGTTTGTAGTGGTTACCATTTAAAACATTTAGGTAATTTGGTATTACTAAAGTCGGATAAACAATTTGATAATTTTGTAAACAATTTTTTGAGTTTCAACATTTTGATAGTAAACCGAGGAGATATAAATACAGGGCTAGGCAAAATTATTCCATTCATGTGGTGTAAAGGGAGGAACTGCAACAGCTATTAACCAAAATTGGAAAAATTTAGAACCCATGTTGTAAATGCTGACTCCCATGATATTTCAGATAAACTGAAAGACAGCTACTTCGTTAATCTCTTTAATCAGCAGATGCCTTCTTAAGCTTCAGAACAAGCTGAAAAGCTATCAAGACCTATTTCAAAAATGGTAGTCTTGTAATCAATAATGAAATTAAAAACAAATAAAGTGCCAGGGCCTGATGGCTTCCAATCAGAATTTAATAAGTCTCTCCCCTCAGTGGCAGTTGGGTTACTATGGAATTCATGCATTCAGCATATGTGGGGGAGGAATTGCCACCACCATGGAAAACTTCCTTAACTTTTCCAGTCCTCAAACTAGGCAAGGACCCTGCAGAAATTTCCAGTTATAGACCTACATCACTTTTGAATATTAGCAATAAGATTTACATGGGAATATGAGCTTCTAGGCTGACCTTTGCGCTTTCCACCTTAATCCTTTCAGAACAGGTAGGGTTTATTAAAGGGTGTGCTGCTTTTCTTAATATTCTTAGAGCAGTCTGTAACTTGAGAGAACCCAAAACCCCACCTCTTCCAAAGTTTTGCTTTTGGTAGATGGAGAAATAGCATTTGACAATGACAGGAGGCCATATCTTTTTAGAGTGGTAAATACATTTTATTGCATTTCCTTGACAGTTTTTAAATAGCTACGCAGACAGTCTACCACAGTGTAACAATGATGGTCAGACTGGGTTCTTCTTTATCCAAGACCCTAGAAATTACAAAGGAAACGTGATGAGGCTGTCCTCTGGACTAGTTATTTGTTCTGGATAACAAATCAATAGCAATGGCTCTAAGTATAGCATTAGAGATGTGTCAGTCTCCAGATCCATTGCTAGCTACACAAGGAGGTATTGCCATTTTTCAGATGATCTTTTACTTTTTCTTGATAATCCAGTTTCCTCAAAGTAAGAATGTTGGGGCACTCTTCAATGTTGGTGGGAATATTCAGGATACAAGGTGAATGCCACTAAGCCAGTCTTCTTGATGCCTAAATCCCCACAGCTTATGGAAATGATGGCACTCCTTGATTTTGATTTGAACTCCTCAACACGCCATTATCTTGGAATTACCCTCACATTTCCATCTGCAGTAGACAGAGACATAAATGTAGATAGCTTTTCACTAATCCTCTAAGAGGCTCTGACTGAATGGGACAGGTGGAACATTTAATTTGAGATAAAATTCCACTTAATTATGATAATCCTATAAACCAAGCTCTTATATCTTATACAGAAACTACCAATGAGGATCCCCTCTTCAATTTTAAGGAAAAGGGATAAGCAAATTCAGCAGTTTCTTTGCCCCCCCCATTACCCTAAAGATGCACAGGACATCTAATATGCGTGGCAACTGAGTGGAGGCATTCACCTGTCTTGTCACTTCTTTGCTCAGCAGGCCTCTATTTTGAAGTTCATATTAGATTTTTTTGTCCCTACACACCCTGCCCAATGGATGACATCTCTGGCAGAGGTTGTAGCTCTAGATTTACTTCTCACTTGTTTTCAGTCTCTTAGACATATGATGCAAAATAATCACCTTCTCCTTTGGGTAATTGCACTAGGATACATTTGCAATTTTCCCAAACCAAGGCATTCTAAGTAAACACACTTTACAAGTGGCAGGTTATAATCCTTCAGAGACTAGACTAGACCATTTTTTTCCACTGTACATTCCAGTGTAAAAGGAGTCGGCATGACAAACTGGTATAAGCCTGATGTCGGTGAGTTTCTAGAGGTTGATGTTGATGATGGCACCATGCACTTAGTATAGTCCAAGCACACAATGTTACTGTCAACCATACTAACAGTAGAGGACACACTCCCCTCTCCCACAGCTGAGGGGACTGCAGAGGTCCAGTGTGAACTTCCAATATCAAATATGTTTAGCACAAGTCTTTCAGCCATCTCAGCTCCACCTCTGATTGAGAGTTAACACCATCACTGGTTGCATCAGGGGTGCTGCACTACCTCTGAGGTACATACATATATTATTGTGGTGAGACATGTAGATGGTCATTGCCACCATGATTCCTGAGCATTAACATTAAGGGTAATGCCAAGATCAAAGAATCAGCAGGTGCATGAGTCTGTGATCCTGGTACAGATGTCCACTAATCAGAACATGACAGAGCTGCTCAGAGTGATGTGTGGCCTATGTAATGACCGTCAACCATAGTAAGGACTGTAGGACATTCTGCACCACAGGCAGAGTGCCATTTCATGTAGGGATCTGGAGCAGGCTCATCAGTAGAGGTAAGTGGTGGCGCATTTAGCATAAAGTACTGTTCCAACTGGGCCATTTTCAGACTGAAAACAGAAAAGTTATACAAACATAAATATTAGAAAAGAATAAACAACATGATGTATAAAAATACAGCAAGCAATATGATCAGAAGATGGTCGAATTGACAAAAACAGGAGTAGTGATGATAACACTGTATATATAGTATGTACACTCACCTTTAGTTTTCTTCTCTTTTTGCTTTCCTCATTAAATTAACAAAAAATAACTGGGGGGTGTAAAGGTATGGAATGGAGAGCCAAGGTAGGACAGTAATTAGGGAGGAGGTGAGGGGGAGATTGTATTAAACTGGCAATGATAGTAAGAGTATATGGATGCAGCTGAGTTATAAAAGAAAGAGATAGTTATCATGTGATGTCACAGCTGGAATAGAATTTAAATGTGGCCTCCTTGAACAGGTGTTTTATTATTATTATTATTATTATTATTATTATTATTATTATTATTTTCTGAATTTATGGAGGGGATCATTGTCTCTAAGGTCAGCTGGGATCAGCTCCCAAGTATTATGGAGTTGTTTGTTTTAGGAATAGATACACTGGTGGAGTTTTGAAAGCTAAGGTTATAATTAAATTTTCTTTCCTGAGTCCTCTGGTAAAGAAGCAAGATGTTTCATTGTGCATTAATTTGCAGATAAGAGATCCAGGGAGAAGTGTATTTCATTGTTTTATGGGGAGCCCATACCTCTCAACTGTACAGGTTTTCGCAGAATGTCCAGATTTTTGCCTCATATTTTTTGTGTTCTCCCCTTAACATATGTCCCTTTCTGGCAAATAACTGAGGATTGGAGTCATTAAATAATGACAAACATTTGAGTTTAAGACTCCCCATCCTTTGGAAAATTCATGCTAATGCAAAACCTATTATTCTATCAACTTTCTAAGTTTGTAAGAGCAATATTTAAAATCTGATCCTATGTGTCCCCCATCATTTTAGGCTTTGTCCAGATTTTTTTGCTGTAAAAGGTTGAGAGGTATGAGGGAGCCATTTTGTTTTAGTAAGGTCTGTACAGTGGTGACCTTGGGTGGGGGGGTGGGGCGGGCGGTGGGGGGGGGCAAGGTAATAAATCTGAAGATGTGGTTTGGTACAATTTGCAGTGTCAGCAAGATTTTTCTTTTATGTGTTTGTCATGATATGAAGGCCATATTCAAGTTGAGCAAGTAATTGTCATTTCCCAGTAGTGTTTATGCCTTCTAGGAGAAAGGAAGAGGATTTTTTTTCTTAGAATAAAATTGAGTTAATTTTTAACTTTGGTTGTATTAACATCATACTGGATGTTTGGAGACTTGTCTAATCAAATGTCAAATATTTGAAGTAATGTGTAATTTCAATATGGTCCTGTTGGTTACTCACCATGGCTAATTTTGTCATATGCTACAGAGTTTATGTCTGGTGCAAAGGTTATGGCTTTTGTTTATTTGGTGTTGAAAATGGAATAAAATAAAAAGGGAGATCATGCTTTCTTATGTTGTCTTTTAGTGGAAATATGGGAGGATACAGTTCTATAGATGAACATTTCTTCTGTTTAAAGAGTAGTAGGTTGGGGAGGATTACCTGGAAGGTAGTTTATGAAAAGGGTGAAAAGTAGTGATTAGAGACTAGAACCTTGTGGTACCCCTTTGGCAAGTGAGACAGCAGTGGATGAGAATTTTCTGATTTGTACTTCAAATTGTCTTTTGCTAAGGAACGTTTGGCACTAGGTATGAGAAATTAGGCTAATGCCTACTGTGAACAGGAACTAAGAAGAAGAGTATGGTCAACAGTGTCAAAGACTTTTGTGTGGTCAATTAATGCTGTACCTGTGAGCTCATATTTGTTCATGCTATATAGTCTGTCATCTGAAGGTGTATACATTATAGTCATTATGTTACAATCTATCCAGAATCCATGTCGACTGGAGGATTAGATGGGGAGGTTAGAATGTTATATGATATAGTTGGTAAGTTGTGTAAAGAGAATTTTTTTCTAGTATTTTAGTGTTGGGAGTATCAGTATGGGGGAGGAATCATTAGGGTTTTGTGGATTTGCTTGCTTGGTTATGAGTCTAACTCTGGCCTGTTCCTATTCAGAGGATGCACTGTTTTCAGTCAGGAAGAGGTTCTGTAGATGTTTGAGAGGAAGTACAACATAAGCTAGCATAGGAGGAAGTCACATTTGGGGGGGAGGGTTATCTGTAGGGATTTGGTCTTGAAATTGTAATATTTGCTTAGTTGAAGTTCTAATGGGGATGTATGGGAGGGTGGACTTGGGCATGAGGTTATTAGTGTTCAATGGGTGGGAGAGGATAGAGGGAAGGTGCATAATTATGCTAAAAAAGTCTTTGTAGTGGAGTGGATCTGATGTGAAATATAAGGAGCAATCCAGAGTTAGATTTTTGTTTCATTCACCTTGTAATGTTATTGACTAGATTCAAGAACATTATTTGGTTGTTTCTTAATTATTTTGTTGTTTTTGGAGTAAATTTTATTTGTGTCATCTTGTGATTTTTTTTTTTTTTTTTGCTAGATTTCACAGTTTAATGTTTTGATTTTCTAAAGTGTGTCTTTGCATCCATTTCCTCCAAGCTGTTTATCTTAGGTTGTAAAGAGATTTTAATTCTGGAGTAAACCAATGATTATTAATGATTCTCTGTAGTCCGGTTACTATAAAGAAGTATTTACTTTGCAGTTGAAGTGGTTTGTTAGTCAGACATGTAAAGAGGAGTGGTGGATTGCTGAGGCCTTTGATGGTGTTCCAACTGGTTTAAATCAGCTCTTTTCTTAGAGATGCCATTTTTCTTTGGGGTGGGGGTCTAAAGGGATTACAGTGGCAGAATTTTGATACTAGAAACTTTGAGTGTGGAGATTGGGGAGTGGTAGAAGGAGAATTTTTCTGTTATATACCAAGTCTGGGGAGTTTGTGCTAAGTAGGTCTTAAAGTGAATGGTTTCCCGAAAGGAAGTTAGGTCTAGTGGATTCTTTGAAATGTTATGTTAGGCCTAAGATGTTAAGTCTGTTTATAATTTCATGGGCAATGGATGTAAGAATGCTAAGGTTAAAATTTCATAGAACTATGCTTTTTTTCTATGTTTGTGTTGGAGTGCTTGTTCTAGGAAGGATATGAATTTAGTGATATTGGAAGAGGGGAAATATAGCCTATGATAATAGCAAATGAAAAGGAGCAGTTGTAGTCAATAGGAAAGACAACTGAGGACAATTTTTTGAAATTAATTTTTGCAATCATCAGCCTCATTTGCTGCTGTGCTATGAAGATCATTCCATCTGGAGCACTTGTAGAAGGAACATGGTTCTTGTAAATGAGACTGTAATTGTACGGTTGCAAATCATTACTTCAGGGCACAAATAAAAGAGCCAGGAATGTCCAAGCTATTAAGGGATTCTGCAATGCTACTTCTGTTTTTGTCAGGTCAGAAAAAAATGGTCCTAGAAAGAATGTTGACCAAGCACACTCAAAGTAAAATATACAGATATTGTTATATTTTAAAATGTCTTCACTGTACAAAACTATACTTTAATTGCAGCTCACAGTTACTACATATTTATGATGTTAGAACCATGCTCTATGCCCATCCATTCACACTGTTGCTGACTTCTTCTTTCTTTAAAACATAGAGGGGAAAGTTAGCCAACTTTATTTTTTTTCTCTGGGCTGGTTTCTGCTTGGCAAGGTAGAACTGCAGAGAAACAAGTGCTGGTTATGCTCTAACTTTGAAAAACAACCTCTAAGTACAGAGAAAAGCAGAGAGATGTTAGAATATTAGAGTATGGAGGTAGATGAAATAAGTGGAGTAAGGGTAGAAACAAAACAGTAATGTGTTCTAGACTACTAAACCATGCTTAAACATTTAATCAGCAATTAAGGCATTAATCAAATATTCTATACTGATAACGACTGGTTCTGTACAGTAGCGTCATCATAAAAGCATAGCTTTTCCTGATATACCACACATAACCAGTGTGTATGTATAATACCTAGGAGGCAGACAAAAACTCTTGCTTCTTAGATTCTGTTTCAACACAATCAGTGACTACTAGCAAGAAGTACATTCCTGAGAAGGTTGAATTATGTTTCACACAGACAGTCAACAACAATTAGCAGTTCGATCACATGATAATAGAGGGGTGTATACAAATTTACTTTTTTCATGGGCTGGTCTTTGCTGGACAAGGTGCAATTGCACATGGACAAATAGAGTCTCTTCTCATATATGAGGGACTGTGGCTCCAAGTGTGCCCATGCAATAGGTCATCCTACTCAGGGCTCTACAGTTCAGTGCTATCCCACTTCCATGTAGCCTTGCTATGAGCAATATCCACCCATGTTTGAAAACAGTGCATTAGGCACCATCACTCTGCCAGAATACAGCAGCAAGGGCCACAGTGACATTCCTGCATGCATATCAAACATGCTATACCATTAACATTTACCTCCTGACCTGACACTGCAGGGATATATGGTACACTTAGCCAGTATTCCAGTACTTGCTGCTGACATTCCACAGCTCAGTAGCCATAATCATGATTACTATGGATACCACCCATGTCCCTTTCATCTGTGCTAGCATTGCTGTCTCATGTCACTGTGTACCACTGTCTTGTGCAAATGATGCTGATTGTGCATACCCACCCTTCTTGTTAATGTGGGCATGGTAATATTCCATGTACTTCATGGCCAGTCAGTGTTCTGTAAGGCATAGCTTGGATATAATAATGTCTGCATCAATTTTGTTCTGAGGTTGACTTGTCATGGTCCATACCTTTGGACCAGATGCTGCCTTTACCAGTGCCATGACACATTGCACCTGTCTCTGCCTTGTTGATTCCTCTGATGATTCAACAAGATCCTCCTCCACTGCTAATAATGGTATGTCAGGCAGTGTTATGGGCTCCTCTTGCTGCATCAGTTTTTGTAGCTCCTGCACCATGTTATCTAACATGACACAGACTACATATATTTTGGTGCAGGTCTCTCTGTGGCATGCTACAATGCACAATCAGACATATACAGGCAGTAGAAATCAAACTTCAGCAAGCCAAAAGTATGTTTAAAGATGCTCCCTGTCTGTGACTCTGTGGTGCTGTATGCCATCTCTGCCATAGTTTGGGACTGCAGATAGGCGTCATTATCCACAACTCTAAGGCATCTCCAACATCATGTGCAACATGCAACTGAAAACACCATTATGAGTTGCTTACTACCTATATTCAACAGAAAAAACCTTTCTGGCCTTTATGGGTGGCATTGTATGCATATACCAATGACATGACACTGTAGAAAGTCATTCTGCATGAAAAACTGGTGTAGGTTGCATATTTGTCAAATGTGCCATCACCTGGCATTTGATGGGCTGGAAGCCTCCATGACAATAAGGATTTTGTGTCAGGAAGGACACTGCCTAAGGGAATGACTTCCAACCAGGATTCCCTGGTTTCCACTCAAGTATGACAGTGGCTCCCCTACAGATTTCTCAGAATGTTAAAATAAGAATGGATCCTATCAATCACTGAATCAGAATTACAGTTGTGTCAGTTCTCATTTCATCAATGGATTCAGCAGGTATGTGAATGTCATCTATTCTAGATTTCGACGAAGCAGTAGAATGGATGCTGTGATTTCATAACTCTGATTCATTCACTTCTCAAACTCAAAGCAACTTAAGAACAATGTTTTGATTCAATTCAATTAATTTCAGCATTATTACTACTATGTAGAAGCCATAAACTACAAGTTTCTGAGTTGCAGCAGTACAGGATTATTGATTTCATGATTCTCATTCTTCTGGCATATTCAAAGCAACTTAAACACTATGTTTTGATTTAGTTTAACTGAAAAAAAAAAAAAAAAAAAACAATTACAGTATTATCACTTCCATGTAGTACCCATAAATCACAACTGTCATATTAACAGCAGGACAGGTACAGTAATTTTGTAACGGATTTATTCCCTTGGCAAATTCTAAGCAACTTAAGCACTGGGTTTTGATTAATTTTAATAAAACAATTACAATGTTTCCCTATACCTTGTTATTAATAACATAAATTAACTTCCACAATTTTCAAGGGGTCTTTCTGTATATTTATTGTGTAAGTCATAAATATTGAATTATCACAAAATTGCTAATCTCACACGGTTATAGCAAATGGAATATATTGGGTTCCTTAATTAATACTGAAAGCTTCTGTAGAGTTCCACCAATGCAAAAAAGGTTGACATCCATTGGCCTAAGGTGTGCTACTCAAATCACATCATTGATGCTTCAGTGCATTGCTGACTCTGCTCTGCCTTCAGCCTGTTTATGCATGTACCATATACATAGAACTAATTAATATACATGCACATGTGAGCAAACACAAACACAAGCACATAAGCATACATGCACGCAGACACACACACACACACACACACACACACACACACACACACACACACACACACATGCACACACAAGCACGCAGGCGCACAGATAAACATCATACTTTTTTCAGTTTATATTCTTATTTTTCATGCAGTCCTCAAAACTAAATACACTTCAACAGGAGAGATCCCACTGAAAAACTGCTGCATTCATCATGTCAGGAAATACTCTAGTGGAAGGAGAAGATGCTAACCTGTGTTTAATTTATTTTAGAAAGCAAAACAAATATATTTTAGCATGGACTACCCACAATTATTTTTTATCTTATTTCTTGTACATCTGCTTCTACATTTTAACTTCCACTGATTATTTTCTTTCATCTTTGATCTTCCTCCTCCAGTCTATACAAAATGCATGTGCCTTCCTCTCATTTTCATATATATTTTCTTTTTTTTCTTTCTCCGTCTATGTATACTTCTTACTTAATTCCCATAATCACAGCATCAGTTGTATGCATTCACACACCCATTTTCACATGAAATATCTTTACTTATCTAACAGTGTTTCCTGCTTTTTTCTCATCAAATATGTGATTACCTGACTATGCAGCATCACTTTTGCATTCCCCCACCTCCATCCCCAGCTCCAGTTGCTGTCTTGTTTTAAAACCATGTTTTCCTGAAAGGAATCTGATAATCAATGTAACATCACTCAGTTTCACATTGCAGATATTGGCTTTGTCATCGAATCATAAGCCTGTGGAATGTGGACAAAAGAGTACCTGGTCGATTCTGAAATGGTCCTTTGTGCACATTACACCTGAAGTTCAACATTGTATGACTCAATGTAAAGCAGGTAAGTGTGACATTTTAACAACTAAGAATATATCATCTTTTACTTATGAGATGAAGACCATAGCTGAATAGGTTGAAAGTCTCACCTCATGTTTTGGCACACAGTCAGATTTAAAACTCTCAGCTAATTTGACAAATATCTCTTGATAATTTTTGAAAATGTATTAATGCTTAACTTGCAGTTGACACACAAATCATTACTTCAAACTACAGCATTTGATAATAGCTTTTACTTTTCAGCTATATGCTACATTACTTTAATAACCCCTCCCCGCAAAAAAACTTGAAGAAACCCGTTGCAAAATTAGCTAGTGAGAGTTGCACACTGTCTTTGCACAATTCATAAAGTAGGGCAAAAAGGTAACCGTGAAAAATTATGGACAGATATTTCAAAGTTTTGACCTCTGTTTATTTTTGTAAGAATAACCTCTTAACACTTCTAGTTTTCAGTGCTTTGATTTAGAACTTAACATGAAGATGATACATTTGTTAGGCATTCTCAAATAATTTCTTACAACCTCAAAAGAGGATTGAGCCATGCTTCTGAGTATTATTAGCCACTGAATGTGGCAACAGTATTGATAATACAGTATGAAATATCATGGGTTTTCTATACTATAAATCATTTTAGTTCTTCCATCAAACAGTACTAGACTGAGTAGTTGATAAGCTTTTCATGCAGCAGCATATATGTGGGGTCCATTATTACAACCCACACCAGTTCCTGCCCCATTACAGCACTTTCACAATCACTTATTTAAATAACCACCCAACACCGTATGACCAAGCTCTCACAAGACAATATTCCCTTTTAGCTGATACTTAGTAAATATTACTTCATCAAATTGCAGCATCAGATATTCACCATACAGATATGAAAACTTATTTAATTGCATCACACCTCTTGCTGACAAAACAAACTAGACATACAGACACCTATTAATTTTATATAAAAAATTATACCCACACTCATGCATATATTCAAAACACAATATTTTATATCTAATTTCACCCTGTTTTGGTAGCCAACATGCTCCACATGCATTTCCCACTATCTAACAATAATAAAATATTTATTATATGCATACATAGATTCATTAATCAATACAATACATTGCTTATGTAACAAAATGCACCTAGTATCTACAGTACTCATATCTGTGAGTGCTCACCTGGACATAGTGCCAGTAGTGACTTTCACAAATTGAATATGTTAAAATGCATTACTAGAATGAAGTAGGCATAATTATGTTTCATTTTGTAGAGGTATTGTATTACATGAATGTGAAATAATAGCAATCACCACAAACAGGCTCATACCATTACATTACATTCTACAGAATGTCACCAAAGCATATAATCTATATCACAACATGAGGCCAAGAAAATGTACTGGGTGAATGCTGCTACTCTTAAAAAATATCCTTCAATCTTCTACTGACCTCACCCAACTGAATGACAATGCTCCCAGGTATAGGACTGTGCATACTCGATAGGCAATCATTTAAAACTTCACATACCCTTTTCTGTAATCGACCACGATAACAATCAGACCAAGCTGATTCTAGTCTTTTAACAATACTTCCACACATAATTAAAAATCTATTGATT
This sequence comes from Protopterus annectens, assembly GCF_019279795.1. Lineage (NCBI taxonomy): Eukaryota > Metazoa > Chordata > Ceratodontiformes > Protopteridae > Protopterus > Protopterus annectens. The sequence goes on along the minus strand of NC_056730.1, from coordinate 775,353,441 downwards.
TGACTTGGGGGACATTAGTCTATATTGAGACCGATTCATTCTATCAGCCATCTCTACTTCTTCATGTTCAGTATCCCCCAAGTCATTGAATTCCTCAGATTGTTTTATCATTCTGTCATTGAGTGGATGTTAAGAAACGTCATCAACACAACACATAGGTAATACTACTACCATTTCTAAGACCTCAATGCTTAACCACAAAAGTCTCTACCAATGCCAAAATGATTAATGGAAAAATAAGTTCCAGCACCCTAACAACAACAACAAAATTCTAATTCTACATTATTTAAGAAATGGAATGGACAAATGGGCAACATTGAACTTGGTCACAGGAACATCCAACTATCAATAACAAGACATGCCAAACTCACCATGATACTCCTCACTCTTTCACAGAACTTCAGCTTTGCTCAGGATGCTATCATTGCCACACACACATTTGGTCACACACTTGACTTAATTTTCAAGCTTGGTCATGAAACCAGAGAACTGTTGATGGAGGCAGCCACCTTTTCAGGACACTAGATGGCATACTTCAAGCTTGCCCTAACCCAGTAATTTTCTTCTTATTTGGAGTTGATCCATTTTTACAACTCACAGGTTTTAATTTGGGGAACTGTAAATCTGCTACTGGAGCAGACTTTATGGTGGAGGGGGTCAGTATAGATTATACTGACTCAGTAGTGGTGGTCCATAATGGGGCCCTAATTGGTGCTCTAGATGCTCTTGTTGCAAGTTATGTAGGCTCCTTGTCTATCATATGGCATATAGCATGGCATGACGATGAGTTACGATCACTGTAAAAAGAGGGACAGAGGTTACAGAATAAATTGTGTCAGACTAGTCTCCTTGAAATTAAGCTTATTTTGGATCTACGCTATGATGTTAACCAGATAAATATCTCATGTAAGAAGGCATCTGTTGTGTTCATTAAGATCTCTGCTGCTTCCTACCACCCAGCAACACACTTTTGAGTGGTAGACAATTTATATGACTTGCTTCTTGAAAAATGTTTATCTTCAGAAAAATGTGAGGATGTCATGTGATCCTTCACAAATTATCAGCTTTTCTTCATTGTGTCAACCACAGAGCATTGATATGGTTTCTTCTCTGACTTGTAGGATTTTGTTGTGCTGAATTTCAGTATATTGACTATAGTCACAAACACTGCTTTGAGTCTGCATCCCACTTCATTCAGATTTGACCCTCTCCTCGTGAGGATGATAATTATCTACCTTGAGTCCTATAGCCAGTTATTTTCAAGAGTTTTAGACCATTGTTATGGCTGATTCCATCTGAGTTAAAAACATCCTGATCATTGCAGTCCTGTACATACCTTGCCCTAACTTCTAGGAAAATTTCCATCCTGCTCCTAACCTCTGTTTTACTAGGACATATGTAGAAAAGACATTTTATGCACAGATGTATTTGTATTTTAACATTTCATTGTCTCAAACCCACACCAATCCAGTCTTAAACCTAAGCACATCAATGAGACAGTTGAGTGGTCAATGATCTCCTGGTTTACCTCTTGTCTCTCATGTCATTCCCAGAGGATGGTGTCAGGACTTAATACTGGCTTCTTCCTCCTGTAATGTGGAATGCCTCAGGACTCCCTTTTGGCCTTATCATTGTTCACAGTGTATGCATTGCTGCAAAAGGACATATCTATGGGAATGAATAATTTATTATCAATAATACATTAATAACATCCATCATCCCCTCTCTTTTTTCCAAGATTCTCTACCTAATCAGCTTTCCAGGATGCATACTGATCAATAGCTTAATTTCAACTCTCCCAGTGTAAAAAAACTGATAGATGAGGGCCAGTAACTATGCCTGTTTTAGTAAATTTCATTTACTGGCTTGTAAGCATATTGCCTGGATAAAAGTAAAGAAAAAACTTAGAGAGCCTGAAAGAAAATCAGATAGAAAATATGAAGAGAAAACAGTAACTGGAAAGAATCCTGCAGCTGTTCAGCAAAAAGCAGTTCAATCTCCGGTTTTGGTACTACAGATGGCTCCCAGTAATTTAGAGGAAAAAATAAGTCAAATGTGCCAAGAGCTGTTTAATATAAATGAAACATTGAAGGAGTATATCAACTCAAATAATACAACGCTGGAAAAAATGGAGAAAGCTTTAAACAGCTATTCAGATGAACTGATAAAACTGTAAAACTCAGAGGCTGAAATGAAGAAAAGGCTGTCTGAGTATGACACACTGCTCAAGAAAAGCTGGAAGGAACAGACTATACTAATTTTATGAAAGCACAAATAAGTAACTGGACTGGTATTCCACAGTAGGATTTGTTAATTGAAATGGCGCATTGGGTATATACCCCAAACCTGGCCATGACAAAGTAGCCAAGACCTGTATTACTAAAGATACAATCATTGGATCAAAGATTCAAAGTGGTTAGCAAATCCTCTGTGGCCCACCTAATAACAAAAGGGTTCACATCCAGATCAAAAGAGGTCATTGTGCCCCTCTACTCATCACTCATCAGACCCATCAGAGTACAATGCCCCACTTGGGATGTACATTACAAGACACCTGCAACAGCTGGAAAGACCACAGAAGTACCTCACCTAGAGGATCACTGGCCTCAAACAGATGCCCTATGCAGCTCGAATGAAGACACTTCAGCTGTACTCGGTTGCATACCGCCTACTCAGAGGTGATCTTGGCCTGACATACAAGGCCATGTCCAACCCAGAATTGATGGACATGCTCCACCTAATGAAAACCTTATCCCCTCGAGCCACACTCTCTAGGGATCTAAACCTCACGACAACAATAAATAGGATGTGCTGGAGGGATAGAAAACCTTATCCCCTTGAGCCACATGCTCTAGGGATCTAAACCTCACCACAACAATAAATAGGATGTGCTGGAGGGATAGATTCCTGTCCCTGAGACTTCCCATGCTTTGGAACAAGATTCCAATCTACATTAGGCAGAGCTCCTCGCTACCACTCTTCAAAAGAAACCTTGACGAGTGGATGGGAAACAAAAAGTTTACCCCGGGGATCACTTCAGTGGCTCTGCTGGACAGAGGCACAAGGAATTAATCTAAGGGGGTGAAGAAAGACAACACATTCTAGCTAAGCTTATAAAAGCCTTTGGGTAGATAGCCTAGTACCTACCTATGAACCTATACCAGCAGAAAGAATTGATCCTGACAAAACTGTGGCAGAAGAGCATATTATTAAAAATTGAAAATATTAGAGTGTTTGTTGAAAATGATTATTCACTGCACACCAGGTAGAAGAGAAGGAAATTTATCCCAGCAATTAGGGAATGTTAAGAGGAAAGTGTGATATTCAAGCTGTTGTATCCAGCATTGTTTAGAACTGTTTTTTTTCCTGGAGAATCAATGCAATTTTTAATGAAGAACAGGCTAAGGGAGGACTGCAAAAGTTTGCTTCTTATTCTTCTGATAATAAAGCTAATAGAGAGAATTTGTTAGTAAAACTTTATCTAATGTTCCAAAGGAAAATGTTTGAGAATTAGAACAAAAAAATCACAAAATTTGACTAGAAGAATCAGGAGACCTTGGACTTGAACTGGAGTCTGGGGTTGGGAGATGTGGATAAACAGGAAGAAGACTATCAACTCTGAAATTACTGAATAAATGTGAGACTATAAAGCATCAATCACATTTCTTAAATATGACTTTACAAGAAAAAGTGGCTAAGACAGACTGGATTTTTGTTGACTTTGTTAATACTGGGGACTAGTAGGTACCCACTTCATGTCATTAATTTTTGGAAAGACAAATGAAAAAACAAAAAGAAAAGAAAAAGTAACTGTTAGTAAAACTATTTTTATACTTAGTATTTGTATTAAACATTTCATGATATAAATTGCATGTTATATAGTAAAGCATTTCAGTGATTAGTGTATATGATAAAAGATACTAAAGTAAGCAAGTATATTTTTAGTTTTAAGAAATGCAGGTAGCACAATGAAAAAAGAGAAGAAAGGATAGACAAAAAGTTAATAGGTTGTGATCTTGGGATGTTGAGATGGGGGAGGTGATGTAAAACTGCACTACTTATAATATAGGTAGAATATATGTAGAACCTCAGAGATTTCTAACTGAGAAAATAAAGGGACTCTAGCACATGCCTTACGCAGACTGACTAAAGTCCCTGTCACTATACCAAGTATCAAATAGACTTCTTAGGGGAACCTTATACCTGACATACAGCGCAATCTCTGACCTAAACCTAAAGAATTTGCTGCACATCCGTAAATTAAATGGGACTAGAGCTACCCATTTCAAGGATGTAAATATGGTCTGAGACTTGAATAGGACATGTTGGAGGGACAGATTTGTCTCCCAGCAACTGCCGCGTCTTTGGAATCGGTTGCCGATTCATGTAAAGCAGAGCATCTCTATGACACTGTTCAAAAGGAACCTGGACAAGTGGATGGGGCACCATAAATTCTTAGTGGAAATAGCACACACAATCCTCCTGAACATGGGCAGTCATTACTAAATACATTCCTGGGTACTGACTAGAGTATCTATGGTATTACATTGGGATGAAACGGTTAGGCTTGAAATGATCTCTGGGTCGATAGCCTAGTAACCTCCTATGATCCTATTAACTGTAATGTTTTATTTTATTTTTGCATCCGTGAATGTCTGGATTAATGTCCTTGGCTTCATCTAATGACAAGTATTTTTTATGTGTGTAAGCAAGTGGGTTTTAAAAATGAGAGAACACAATATAAGGAATAGTTTTCTTTAAGCAAACAAATGTTCAGTGTCAGTTGAGAAGTCTGCAGCTGATGGCAGAAATGCATTCTGTTCTTATGTTTCCATGGCAGTTTTTCTTAAGACTAAATGTTAATGTTTTCTGAAAGCAGGCAAGTTTTTTGTTTTCACTTTTTAAGGGGAATAAAGATAAGACAGGAACAGACAACTTCTTCTTTCGGCTACTCCCATTAGGGGTCTCCACAGCGAATCATCTGTTTCCATTTCTTCCTGTCCTCTGCATCCTGCTCTGTCACACCAACCACCTGCATGTCCTCTCTCACCACATTCATAAACCTTATCTTACGCCTTCTTCTTTTCTGGTTACCTGGTAGCTTCATCCTTAGCATCTTTTTCCCCAATATACTCTGCATCCCTCCTCAGCACATGTCCAAACCAATGTAATCTTGCCTCTCTGGCTTTGTCTCTAAACCTTCCAACCTGGAATGACCCTCTAATATACTTATTCCTAATCCTGTCTCCCCTCATCACACCCAGTGCAAATCTTAACATCTTAAACTCTGCCACGTCCAGCTCTGACTCCTGCCTTTTTGTCAATGCCAATGCCACTGTCTCCAACCCATATAACATAGCTGGTCTCACTACCCTCTTGTAGACCTTCCCTTTCACTCTTACTGGTACTCGTCTGTCACAAATCACTCCTGACACTCTTCTCCACCCACTCCATCTTGCCTGTACTCTCTTCTTCATCTCTCTTCCACACTCACCATTACTCTGAACTGTTGATCCCAAGTATTTAAACTCATCTACCTTCATCACCTCTACTCCCTGCATCCTCATCATTCCTCTACCCTCCCTCTCATTCACACACATATATTCTATCTTAATCCTGCTGACCTTCATTCCTCTTCTCTCTAGAGCATATCTCTACCTCTCCAGGGTCTCACCCACCTGTTCCCTACTCTCACTATAGTTGATTAGTTGACAATGTCATCTGCAAACATCATAGTCCATGGGGACTCCTGTCTGATCTCATCTGTCAACCTGTCCATCACCATTGCAAATAAGAAAGGGCTCAGAGCTGATCTTTGATGTAATCCCGCCTCCACCTTAAATGCATCCGTCACTCCCACCACAGACCTCACCGCTGCCACACTACCCTCATACATATCCTGTACCACTCTTACATACTTCTCTGACACTCCCGACTTCCTCATACAACACCACAACTCCTCTCTAGGCACCCTGTCATATGCTTTCTCTAAGTCCACATTGACACAATGCAACTCCTTCTGACCTTCTCTGTACTTCTCCATCAACAGTCTCAGAGCAAACATCTCATCTGTAGTGCTCTTTCCTGGCATGAAACCATACTGCTGATCACTAATCAACCTACAATTAGTGTAAATAAGAGCACAAGCTATAACATGCTCCTTAGCATGAATAAACTTAATTTTATGTTAGTTAATGTCTGTGAGGACAGCTTTTGATTTGAGACATGTTTCCTATCAGGAGGGTTAAACTTCATTATTTGAAGATGTATTTAGTTGTGTGAGTCTGTTTTAAGTTAATAGGTTATGGGGTATCATGGGAGTGATGTTTGCTTTTTGTTTGAATGTTTTCTTTAAAACATAAAGTCTTGTAAAATGTGACATAGGCTCAAGAGGAGATTTATGAAAATATTTAGTATGGAATTTTTTTTTAGTATTAAGAAATGCAGGGAGTACAATGAAAAAAAGAGAAAAAAGTCTGGACAAAAGCACATTTAAGGTAATAGGCTGTAATCTTTGGCTGTTGAGATGTGGGAGGTGGTGTAAAAGTGCACTGATTATAATAAATGTAGAACTGAAATGTTGTCTTTTTCTTTTGCATTGGTGAATGTCTGGATTAATGCCCTTGGCTTAATCTAATGACAATTTTATTTTGTTTGTGTGTAAGCAAGTAGGATTTAAAAATGAGAGAACACAATGTAATGATTAGTTTTCATTAAGCAAACATTTTTTTCAGTGTTAGTTGAGAAGTCTGCAGCTGAGGGCAGGTATACATTCTGTTCTTATGTTTTCATGGCACTTTTTCTTAAGAATAAAAGTTAATGTTTTCTGAATGCATACAAGTTGTTTTTCACTTCTTGAAGGGAATAAAAATAAGACAGGAATAGACAGCAACTAGTGAAAGTAGGAGCACGGGCTATAACATGTGCCTTAGCATGGATGACCTTAAATTTAGGTTAGTTAATGCTTATGAGTACAGTTGTTGATTTAAGATACTTTTCCTATCAGGAGGGTTAAACTTCATTATTTCAAAATGTACTTAGTTTTGTCAGTATGTTTTAAGTTAATACTACATGAATATGAACTTAATTGTATTTTATTTTTAACTCAATCGCTTTGACAAAGAATCGGTAGTGCCTGACTACATGAATATAGTAGAACTTGCTCTATAGTTGCTCCTATGGATATTCTGGATTTTTTTGTATTTTTGTTGTGATAACAATTTAAACACAATATTACAGTTTATTTGTCTTGGAGCTGTTCTCCCCGGTCCTCCACTGAAAATGGGCTAACTCTGGTCCGGTGGACTTTCCCGGTAAACAAATGTCAATAAATAAATAAATAAATAAATAAATAAATGTTTGTTTCTTGTTTGAGGTTTTCATTTAAACAAAAAGTCTTGTAAAATGTGACATAGGCTCAATTGGAGATCATAAGAAACAGCTGCATGAAGGATCAATGTGCCAAACATCAGTGGATGCATGCAACACAAAAGCTGGCAATAGACATTTAAAACTGCTGTCATATATATTAAGGTGGTAATAGTAACTTCTTATCATGATCGTTACACTAAACATATTTTAGAACATGAATGGCCACACAAATATAGACAAAAAGTTAAGAATACTGAATTCTATTAAGGAAAGTAGAGTGCAAATAGCACTGATAAAGGAGGAGCATTTGGAATTAAGTGAGCATGTGAATTTGCTATAGAAAGGATTTCAGGGTGGATATTCAGCAGAATATCAGAGACAAGGGAAAAGGGGAGTACTTTGCTCCAACAGTGATAAGAGAAAAAAATAATTGTAGATTTGTGGTAGTAAAAGGCTACTGGCAAGGGAAGAAGATTATGCTGGCATGTATTTATATTCCACCTAAACTGCTTTTATGGAGATTAAGAAAATTTGGGGGAGAAATAATCAGCCTTCAAAAGGGAATATTACTCATAGGTGGGGACTGGAACATGAGTTACAACAGTGAGATGTATTTGCGGAACCTAGAAGGGAAATATAAGAAAAGAGAGTTGATTTCTGAAGAAATTTTTGAAAATATTTAGTGTAGAAGATATGAATTCAGTATTTACAAATTATTGCCTAAGGTATAATACCTGGGCTAGACTAAGCAGAAATTATATTTTACAGGAGCATGTACATTTAATTGAAAGCTTTGACACACATCTGATAATTATTTCAGATCATATTCCAATTACATGACATTATAACCCAGATGAAACAAACTAGGAAAATCCACAAGAGACAGCAAGGTACCAGGAACAACTAGTAAAAATTTGGTTTATTGAATCCAAAATTATTCAGTATAAAACAAACAAGCTGAGTGCTTTCATCCCGACAATGCTCTGGGACTTCTTCAGAACTTAAAATCCACAAAAAACCTACTCAGTTTAAAAAGCCTCACTAACAATTAGGTTAATAAATTAGTATAATCAACCAATTATCCAGGAACCAATGACATACACAAACAAAAAATGAGCAGATTAAATGTTTAAACCCTCCAAATGCCTAAGTTTAAACACACAATTTATACTAGCATATTCGTTCAAACCTGGCTAGGTAAAAGTATTAAGGGGTAGTTGTCAATTTAATTTGCACAAATCTAAATGTTCAGGTAACATTCTACCTTGTATATCAAACAAAAGCTGTTGTATAATGAAAAAGCCAAAATTATATTAACCAAATTCTATATCATGTTTACATGCTGAATTAGTCAGTCTGCCTTTTTTGATATCTAGTATACATTCTTTCAGGATAGCATATTGAGGTCTTGCCTATATAAAAAATAGGACATTGCAAACACCACCATATAAACCACATTTTTAGACTTACAATTATAATGGCCTTTTGCAGCGATTCTCAACTTCCCCAAATGAAAATTTTCCTCATAACAAAAATATGTGGACATTGCTTACACAGTCCACATTTAAAATTACCCAGTGGTTTATTACTGGGAAAACTAAGGCTGGACCTATTCTTCTCAAGTGGATTTTTAAAAGACAGGTCTTTCTTAAATACAATAACAGGTCTATCACCTAATAAATCCTTAACAGCCTTATCCAATACAAAAAAAAATCCTAAATTTTATTGATCTCTTTTACAATAGCCATGCTGTGTTTATTATAAACAGTAATAAATGATAATCTCCCTTTTGACCTATTGGTTTTATCTGTTTTGTTCACCCCCTATAGTAGCCATTTCATATCCACTATTAGAATCTGACTGTTGATTCAAAATAGGTCGATAGACACCATTCTGTCTTTTCTGAACAACTTCTTGTTGTACTTTGTATAGAAGGCTGTTAGGATAGCCCCTTTTCCTAAACATATCTAATATAAAATCAAGTTCAAGTAAAAAGTCTGCTACATTGGTGACCATCCTGGCTGCTCTTACTAGTTGCCCCTTAACTACCCAATCTCTTTTGGTAGTGTGGGTGACAACTAGTATACTCAAGGTAAGAATTAGAAAAAGTAGATTTTCTAAAGATTTTATATATTAGTTTGTGCTTAATAGTGTCAAAAAATATCTCAATGTCCAAGTAATTGATTCTTTCGTTGCTGAATGAATAAGTGAATTCTAAAAATCCAGTGATATTATTTATACAACTAAAATAATTCATCCAATAATTGTTCAGTACCAGTCCATACTAAAAACAAGTCATCAAGGTACCTGGGATAGTACTTTATATAAGCCATAAACCGGCTTTCAAAAATAAATTCAGATTCACAATGGGACATAACCAAATTGGCATACGTGGGTCACAAGTGCCCCCCATAGCCACACCAGTGACCTGTCTGAAGTATTGTCCCTCAAAGAAATATGTAATTGTTGGTCAAAATAATTTCTATAAGGGCAATCAGCAGGTTAATACGATCATGTCCAAAAATCTTAGTATTGAATAACTGAGTTTCTAATCAAAGTAAACCCACATATAACAGAAAAAAGGTTTTTAACAGCAATAGTTAAAAAATCATTATTAGATGAAATTTTGAGTTTGTTTAAATGGGATAAAAAATCTGAAGAATCCTTACATATATAATTATATTTCTTGAGACCCTGTTTTAAGTAAAAATCTACTAATCTTGCCATAAAAAAAGGTCTTGGGTATTTTGCCATCCACAATAGGTCTAAAGGGTGGATGGCATAATTTTTTTATGAATTTTGGGAATTCTGAAAATACTCACTATAACTGGGTAATCATTTTTCAAATAGTTAAATTCACTCAAGCTAATCTGACCTTGAAACAGCATATAGTTGAGTAAACTATCAATTTTAGCAAAGGCTATATTTATTTCATTAATAGACACTTCAAAGTATGTTTCATACATAATTACATTATTCATATTATTAGGGTAATCTTCTTTATCCATAATCACCATACCATTGCCCTTAACAGGTTTCATTACACGTATATTACAATCATTAATTATTTTCCCCTAAAGAATCTTTTCATCAGCTGTTAAATTATTGGACAAACTAACTGGATCATCATTAAGAATTTGTCTAAAATCAAATTCACAGGCCTTCTTAAAGACATTTACCAGATTGTGCATAGGTGGGTTAAATGTACTAGGCATTTTTACAACGCTGGTAGTGTAATCAATACTGTTATTGGAATTAAACCATATTTGTAAATTTAATTTTCTAGTACAAAGCTTTATCTCCAACAGCAATTCTTCTATTCAGCCCCTTTGGTTGGGCACATAATTAAATCCCTTTGAAAGGACATTTACATGTACATCAGAAATCAGCCCGTTTGAATAATTAAAAACTTTAACATAGAAGGGAAATATAAGAAAAGAGTTGATTTCTGAAGACATTTTTGAAAATATTTAGTGTAGAAGATATGAATTTAGTAGTTGGAACTCAGAATTTACAAATTATTTCCTAAGGTATAATACCTGTGCTAGACTAGGCAGAAATTATATTTTACAGGAGCATGTGCATTTGATTGAAAGCTTTGACACACATCTAATAATTATTTCAGATCATGTACCAATTACAACTGAGATTAAAATTGCAGGGTAATGAAGTAAAAATGAAACACTGATACTTCACTTACTACCTGTTAAAAAAACAATGTGGAGTGGAAATTATTCAAGAGTTATTAAGGAAGACAGAAATTTCTTCAGAAGTCAGAGCTAGTGAGTGGGATAAAAATGAAAGTGAAATTTAAAAATAGGGTATAAATAAATAAAGAAAAAGAGATATGGTTAAGAAGTAGCAAGAATTATTTAGAGGGGCTAATGAAGGAAAAAGTATTGTAGAATAAGGGGAATCTGACAGAGCAAGAAGAGGTGCAACTGCAGATTATCAAAGAGATAACAAGGGAGTATCTGAATAATATGCATGGATTCAGAAAATATGCTGTTAAGCAATACTTTTTTAATAATTCATGGGCACAAAAACACACAACTTGGGCAACAGAAAGTTGAAAGGGATGTTGCCAAACTTAGGGAGCCTATAACAAGTAAAATGACTAGAGATTTTATACAGGTATTGGAGATATTTCAGAAATGTTACGAAAATTTGTATAAAGGAGAATGAATGTGAAAATCAAGAAAAACACAAATGTAAACATTTATGGAGGACTTAAGTATGCCAAGGTTAGATGCAGATAAGGCTCAACAATTGCCTGTTAAGATAGGTGGAGATGAGATAAAAATGATGATGTATAATCAATCTGTAGGAAAGTATCCAGGAATAGACAGTATTCCTGTGGAAGTTTGGAATGTAGGAGAGATGGAAGTGACAACCCTCTAGAAAGATTTGCTTAACAGTATTTTAAAAGAAGGGGAAGCACCAAAATCCAGTAAGAAACTGTGGTGGCTGTAATGCTTAAGGACAGTAAAGACCTATCAGACCCAGCTTCATACAGGCCCATTTCAATTTTAAACCATGATTATAAAGTGTTTATGTCTATAATAGCTAACAGAATGGCAAAGGTGTTGTCAAAATTGATAGATATGGATCAATGTGGCTTTATGGAGGGGGTGCAAACTTTTGACATTAATTTAACAATGATGATCTAGAGGGAAGAAAAATGTAAGACAATACTGCTGTTGTTTATGGATCTTGATACAGAGAAATCATTCAGCATTGTAAACTGGGATTTTATGAGTAGGGCAATGGGAGCATTTGCATACCTGGATACAATAATAAGGATAGTTAGGATGATATACGAGGGATCAGATGTAAGAATTAAAGTGGGAGGGTTCCTCTCTGATACATTGTCTGAATAAAGGAACCAGGCAGGGGTGTCCTCTTTACCCATTGTTATTTGCATTACATTTAGAACAATTAGCAAAGTAAATAAGAGACTCGGAAATTCAAGGATATACTTGGTATGGTAATCAAGAAAAGTTGCCTTCATTTGCAAACAATATTATTTTGTATCTGGTAAAATGAGAAAAGGATATCTCATTGATATGGAGCATTCTGAAACAGTTGCAACCTTTTCCAAGACATAAAATTAATGAAGACAAAATAAAGATTATAGTTGTAAACTATGCATCCACACATGAATTGGTTCAGCAATACCCATTTATATGGAACATGATAAAATGGTGTATTTAGAAGTATGGATTATAAATGATTATGTTATGGTACCTGAAGATATGTAAGAAGAAACTAAACAAAATATATTACAAATAATGGGAAACTGGAAGCTCTTGTTTATGGATATGGATAGCAAGATACAAGCAGTGAAAATGTTGTACTCCCTTTAGTTCTATATACAGGTCAGACATGTTTTTCTCAAAAAGAGTATAATTTGTGGGCAATAATTAATAAATAGTTAAAGGAATGTAATTGGGAGGGGAAGAAGACAAGGGTCAAATGGGATAAGCTGATCCTCTTAATAGAATAGGACGGTTTATAATTATCAGATTTTAAGGGATGTTTTAGACTGACACAAAGCTCATATACATAACACAAGCTGAAAGTTATAATTCAAAGTGGACAAGGATGGTGATGAAGTAGGAGCGCATTCAAGAAATAAGGAGAAGGTGATATTTTGGATACAGATTCTTAAGAAGAAGAAGGATAACAACCATGCAGAATATTATATTCATAAAGGAACAGTAAATATACTAAGAACTAAGCCAACAATGCAATGGGGAAAGGAGGTTCTGCAGATAGAGATGAGTGAAATTAGGGGTATAGAGAACAGGCAAGAGGGGCTTGAATTTACTGGAGAAAACTGACAAATAACTAGAGAGGGAAAAGTAATAGAATGGGAAGAGTCCAAGAAGACATTTGGACTGCAGGCTAGAGACTGCCTTTCTTATCAGAGATTGATATCAGAGTATAGGCAGAAAGAAATGGTAGAGAAGTACTGGGTGGGAGACCATCTCTGATGGATTTTTTGATTGGATCTGGTGTGCAGCTGCTGTTGGGGAGGGGATGATTAGTAGGGCATGTAATGTATTGTGCAATGTCTGTGGCGGTCAGTTGGAGGAGGTTTGTAGGGGATGGGGGGTTGGATGAGCATTTTGTTTTGAGGCAGTGGGAGGATATGTGTGTGTGTGTTGGGGGCAGTGGGAGGATGTGTGTGTGTGTGTGTGTCTGTGTGTGTGTGTCTCCCATGTGTGCAGCGGGGTCTGAAGGATTTGGAATCTTTGCTTGTAGGTGTTTGCATGGGTATTTTTCTGTCTGGGGCAACCTCTGAAGGGTGGATGGTGCATATTGGAGGTGTGGTGGGGAGGAGGGAGGTAGCTAGGAGGATGTGTTTTGAGAGTGTAATAGGTTGTCAGACTTTGGAAATTCCCTGTGGACCACTCTGTTGGGGGTATTGGGTAAGCAGATGGGTGTACGTAGGGGGTGTGTTTTTTGAGCTGGGATGCAGTATCTGAGTCACCTAGACATAGTGAGGCCTTGTAGGATTTGGTTCTGGTGGCTGCCAAGGGGGAAGTTGCTGTTGGGTGGAGATCAGGGGCTGGGCCAGCTGTGTTTAGGGTGGTGAATATTATGGTGGAGATGGGGGATCTGGAGGTCAGATCTTTAGAAGGGGTGGGAGTAAGTTGCATGGATTGAGATGGAAATTGTGGGAGGAGTGCATATGGAGTGATTTTTTTTTTTTGAAGGAGGGGTGGGGTTTGGGGGTGCAAGAATTGAGGAATTTGTGTGGTGTTGGATTGATGGTGATTGAGTAGTGGAGGGTGTTGGATTGATGGTGACTGAGTAGTGGAGGGTGAGTGCGTGTGTGTGTGTGTGTGTGTGTGTGTGTGTGTGTGTGTGTGTGTGTGTGTGTGTGTGTGTGAGAGAGAGAGAGAGAGATGTGTGATGTTTGTGGCTGTGACCATTTTGCCATGGTTTGTTTTCTTCTGTATGGTTGTGTGTTTGCCTGTTTCTTAAGTGATAATTTAACAGATGTGTTTAAAAAAAAAAAGAGTCTGTACTGATTTTAGTACTGCTGAAGACTACTTGTGTGATATTTGGCACTGGATGTGTACAACTGACCCTATCTCATTTGGGAAAATCTGAAGCTTTGTTGATATATGCTACCATACATCAGTCAGACCTTCCTCTTCATTCCCCATGATTTCCTATGAGGAATTCAACTGAAATTTTGAAATATATTTCTCATGCTCATAACCTGGTTATGATTGCTAATCATAGTCTGAGACTCAAAGGCCATGTTTTAGTTGTCCTTAAGACATCATATTTCAGTCTCAGAAATATATCCTGAATTATATAACTTCTCATTTCTATTCAAAAATGATCATGCTGATTGGACAGCCCATACAGTGCCCATTGCAAATTCAGCATATACCTAAAGAAAAAAGTCCGGCCACTGAAGTATCATTTTGTGGCCAGACTTTCTATTGTCATATTTAGTGGGAACAGCAAAATATGTGAAAAATCAGGTATGTCCTGCAAAACTTCAGAAACAGAAACATACCCGATTTTCCTTGTATTTATTCACTGTTGCTCATACAATTCTGACTTTTTAAACATTAAAAAAAAAAAAAAAACAGCAATGGAGATTTGAGAGTCTCTTTTCTCTGTTGCATTTCCTGTACTGCACTGATGTACTGCCCAAGTGTGAGAACGCAAGTCCAAATGCATGTACATCAGTAACCAAAGAAATACGGGGAAGTAGACTGAAGTGCTGTTGTACAAATATGTCATTTCAGAAAGGTAAGCAGTTTCCAGTGCATAAAAGCAGTAATCCACTCCTATTTGTGGGTATATCTGGTTTTACCCATGGTTTTTTTTGTTTAATCACGTGAGCTTTATACCCTTGTGATCAAACCACACTAGACATTAGTGAATCCTTATATACTCACACACAGTTATGGACTATTGCTTAATTAAAAACTTAAAACTATACTCAGACTTAGTGACAGTAGTCCATGCCTAAGAAAGGCCTTAGTTTGACTACAGCAATTCTCTTTACTTACTGCACATGGATGACATGGATAGTGACTTGGCTCGTTTACAGTGGGTACAGAATTTTATTGTAAGAATACTAACTGGCACTTCCAGAACTAGTGAAATCATATTGGTCTTATGGGATCTGCACTGGCTGCTTGTTGCTTTCAATGCCCTTTACAACAGTGGTCCTGTCTATCTAAAGGAGTTGGTAAGAAACAATACCCTAGACAGGAACATCAGATCTTCAGGTGATGGGCTGTGTGGTGGTTTGACATACTTGTTTACTGATATCAACCAAGTTGTCTTTTGCTTGTGTTGCTCTTGTTCTGTGGAATCAACTGCCTTCCATGTTTTGGTAAATTGGGTCTTTCATATACCATCTATTTAGCCAAGTCTATTTTACACCCTGTGGGGGGGGGGGGGACTACTCCATCCAGTTTTTGAATTATTTATTTTTAATTAAGATATGTATTTTTGGTTTCATACTTATAATTAGATCCTACAGTATTACTTGGTGTAGACATATAACATTTTATTATTATAGATTTTATATTGATTTTATGTGTATGATTTTCGTTTATGAGATTCAGAAATCGAAATACTTCAAATACATTAATACATGCATACATAGATGTACAACTTAGTTAACTAGTCAGTTCATTAATGAAAGTGTTAACCTCCCTTACAAAAACAAGTACTATCCCACAAAGAAAAAGAAGATCAAAGCTCATTCAGCTCTTTCTGGTTCAGTCCTCAGCTGAGATAAAAAAAAAAGACAAAGCAGAATAGGAGTATAAATCAGACAAAACAATCAATAACCACAAACTGCATTACACTCTGTGAAACACATTCTATAAATTCATTAACAAAGCAAAAAATTGTTCAACAACAATATGTTAAACGACCTTAAAAGCAACTCAAATTTGCTAATGAATGAGTTCAAACTCTTCTCAGGGAATTTTTTTTGCTCCAAGACATTCCAAAACCTACTTATCAAGCTCCCTTTTCTTGCATATAATAACACAATCCTCTTCCCATCTCTCTACTTCCTGAATCAACCAATGGTTAATGCTTATCTTTTTTTTCAGGCCTGACCACATCTGAAGAGTCCATTTCCAAAATTATTTCATGCTTGTGCCACTTTTATCATATTGCCTCTTTAAACATAATACATATTTCACTGTCTCCCTGCAACTTCTCTAACATCTAATGTCCTCTGCTATCATAGATCTAAATACATTTTCACAATTGTCATCTTCAAGCCGGTACAGGCTTATATCCCTGCAATCAAAGTATATTGGAGTTTGACTTTATTCTTCAGAGAACTTTTAACTGCCTACTTCCTCCTATAGCCTTTATCAAGAGTCTCACATCGACGCTGCAAGTGACAGCTTCTCATCTCTTCCCATGGACTTACTGCAGTGTAGATGAGACTCATCGTGGATCCTTAGGGTTTCCTGGGTTCTTGGCTATCTCCATCAGCTGGGGGTATATTTTAGATTAAACCTATGCAATACTCCCCCCTCCTGGTCCAGTACCATGGCTGTGTCTGAGAGGATATGCATGGAGTGGGGGAATATGTCAATTTACCCTGCCTCCATAGAAGCTCAGCCATTCTGTCCAGCTGCTCACCTCCTTGGACTATGCCCAATTAATGTGATGACTCCAGTAAACATATAAAAAGCCATGGACATTCAGAAGCTATAGGGCTAAAACAATGGAATGCCCTTAAGGAGTCAAATGCATATATTCAATGGATCTTCTCCATAAAAGTAAAAAGCCATGGGTATTCGGAAGGTATGGGACCAAAACAATGGCATGTCCTTAAGGGGTCAATTGCATATATTCAATGGAGCTCCACTACAGGAGGTTTAAGGTATTATTTATTTAACATTTTTTACTGGGAAAGTCTGACTGGGACAAAGTCCATTTTTAGCGGAGGCCTAAGAAGAAATGCTACAGATGCAGGTCTTTAGAATTTGGAAGAAAACTGGAGCACCCAGGTAAACCCACTCAAACACAAGGAGGGCATGCAGACTCTGCACAGAAGGTACCTCAGTTAGGAATTGAACCAGAGAACATCTTGTTGTGAGGTGACAATGCTAACTGCTGCACCACTGGCACCACCCACGATGAAACGTTTTTTGAACGTGAAAGCGCTCACTTGGATCCTGCATTTGTTCTATTCCATTAAACTCTTGAAGTGAAGACTGGAGTTATTCGTCTTTTACAGCTGTGGTGTAACCCCTTTTTTCTGTTTGCTTTTTATACTGTTTTATTAAGGGGCACTTTACTCAGCATACTGTGGTTTTCTTTGAACTGGCACCACCCACTGTATTACACAGTATAGTGTTTACTAAATGGTTTATGTGACTTTTCTACCTGTTGGTTTGTCTGATAATTTATTACAAGATAACCCTCTATCAAACTATTCATTATTTCATTAAAATCAATTTTCTACATTGCATGATAACTATTTCTCAGTGCTCGTCATTCCACTATATTAGAATTCATATAAATTAGGTGAGTACTCTCAAAATTATGCAAGATGTTGCTGTTAACACGTTCACTTGCACCTATTAACTTCTCTGTAGTTACATTTTTGTAAATAAATACATTTAAGATTTTAAGCCCAAATTTATCACAAGTGAATTAAAATTAGCAAAATGTACTCTCAATTCATAGTGGTATAAAATAAATGTATTGCTATATCACTTCATATCAGCATAATTTTTCAGTAAGAATAACCATAATAAATCACATTTCAAAACAATCTGTTGTTAGAAATATAATTTTGTTCCCAGATATTTATTACAAAAAAACAAAATTCTGTGCCATAAAGGCATTTACTGTAACTTCTTCCTTCTCTTTGTAATTTTAGTAAACATCAGATCAATAAGTTTTAGAAAAAGTACATTTTATTAGCAGGCAAGCAACCATTCTGGTCCAAATTTGTGGGTATAAATAAGTTAAGTCATTTAACATCTACTGCTACCATCAACATCTGCATGTCTGGACGACGTGCATTTGCATTAGATCATTTGAGGCCCTTTATAAAAGGCTTTGATTGTTTATCTATCTCATGGACTGTTTGCTGTATATGGATGGCCAAAGGTTCTGATTTAGAAGTTGTTGTTAAAATAATCAGCCTCAGTAGTGGGACATCCAGACTTTTATGTAGTTCTGATATACCAAATCAGTATCCTAACTTGTGAAAAAATAAGGTGCCCAACCAATTCCTCAGAAACAAACTTCTGGCTGAACCTTGCCTGCCACATGGATAATAATACCGTTTAGAAGGGGGGAGGTTTTCTTAGTAGTTCTAAGATTTCATAATCATGTTTTGCAAAGGCTGCTAGTGAAGGATTCATGGGGGTAAAAAATTAGGTTTCTTGCAAACACTTATGTATTGTGCTCACTAATGCTAACATTTTCAACTTCACATATTTTTTTCTTTTTTCTGCATACAAAATCAATATAACTTGCATGTGTAATATTTTAAGCAAGTTAAAACATCGACATTTTTGACTCTTCTGCAATACACTAATTGTAACTGCTTTGACAATTCCATTAGACAAACTTAATATCTTAAAACAATTACTAGAAATATTTTACAAAGTCATTCAGTTCAGGTAGACATTGACATTCCTGTTTCTGTTCTTCCTTACTCGCTGTTTCTTGTTCTGCTGTGGCTGAGGCAGCAACTTCCTGCCATTTTCTTATGGAACTGACATTCAGTTTCTGGTATACTACTGCTCTCTGCAGAATAGTTAGAATAGTTTGTCTAACTTTCAGCAGAAGATACTCTTGCGGCAGAGCTAAAGATGTTCTCAGGGACTCATTAACAAGTGTGTGCACGTCAAGTCAACACCTACACAATCGGCTATCTATGAGTGATTAGCAGCAATGCTCATTGGATATGGAAAATGCTTAGCAACCCTACATTTTGAGCAGAACCTGCTCATGGCAGGTGCATAACCTGGTGGTGCTCATGGTAAGAATATAAACTGCCAGCCATGTTGAGGCATAGCAGGCCAAGACACAGTGTAAAAACAGGATGGTAAATAAGCTTCATCTGAGTAAATGAGTGTGCACGGAAGGCGCAATATTTGCAAGGGCAACTTAGAATACTAAGTAAAAGCCATAGGAAGCCCAACAAGAAACTGGTTATTTATAAATAGATTCATGTACACCCCCCACATACACACATCGTAATTAGGATGAAATCCAGAAAGAGTCAGGGACACTCAGGGATACTTGCATATAACTTCAAAACTGAAATTTTGACAGAAAGAGATAAATGTGAATTTATAACACATTTTATAAACATGAAAAGAAGGCCACACCTGTAATAGGTTTATAGGCTCATAGGTAAGTAGTAGGCTAGCTGCCATTGCTGGCCACTTTAAGCCTTGCTCAATTTCCATTTTTCTGCTCGAATCAACCTATCCCATTTGGTTAGAGATTGTTCTTACCCATCTCATGGTTAATAATTTTCTAATGAGAATAACTGGATTTATACCATAGATAATTTGAGGAGACACAAGTATGGGATAAAGCATTTAGGAGCTGCCTCTGTTCATGAATAGTACAGGGGACAGTCCTGTGGTAATTTTTCTGTTTCCCACCCATATATCCAAACTGCACTACAATGCAGACAGGGATGAACTTTGTTTTATGTGGATAAGGAGTCTATTCCAGAACAGTGGTCCTCTGCAAGACACACTTGTCCCCCCCAACCATTCTGATGATGTTGCAGAAGAGGTTTATATCCAGAGGCTGAGTATTTCTGATGCCATTTGACATGCTGATGTACAGTAAGTACATCAGTATTGGGTCAGAGAATGCCTTGTGTGACAAACACAGGTCAACTCTTAGCAGTCCTGTAGGATACTGATTATAGTGACAGAGTTGTGAGTTGGTCCATGTAAGACATGTTGTTTAAACCTTATATCTTTTTAGTAAGTTATCTCTGTGGATATTTCATTTGGTGCAATTGCCTGGACAGATACATGCAAAAAGGGGCAGTATATTCAATGACTGGCCTAATAAGGACTGAGTAAAGGGGAAAAATGACATCCTTAGAAGTTGGCACAATCCCTTTGTTTATAAGGTATGCAATAGAGAAGAACACATGGTTTAATGTCTCCTCCAAAGGATGGCACACTCACAGCAACAGTCCTTCCAAGAGCTGAAAGGCAATGCCAGTAATGGAAAAAGAATCCAATCACATGAGGTGGTAATACGACCCAAATCCTTCATATCTTCCATCACCAAAAACACATATGCAATTCTTAAGGCACTGTCACTGACAACCTAGGTCTACCACTAATTTTTTACACCCATACTGAAAGTACCCCTTGTAAGCCAGATCTATCACAAGATGCACACACACACACACACACACACACACACACACACACACACACACACACACACACACACACACACTTCACCCTTAACTTCAGGCAAATTGGAGGAATGTCAGTCCACCTACAGCATGTCTTTAGGTTTAGGAGGAAACTAACACTTGAGTAAAACCACACAGAGACAGGGAAGATATGCAGACTTCAAATAGAAGAAGCCAAAGCCAAAATCTTAATCAGAGCCAAGCACTGAGAAATGACAATGCTACTTACTGTAGTAATATAAGAATGGCAATGCTACTTATTGTACTAATGTGACAATGGTAATGCTGTTTACAGTACTGTGAGAAATGCAATGCTACTTACTGTACCACTGTGACAATGGCAATACTACTTACTGTACTATGACAATGGCAATACTACTTACTGTACAACTGTGACAATGGCAATGATACTTACTGTACTACACTGACAATGGTAATGCTGCTTACTGTACTACCATGATCAAGGCAATTCTACTTACTGTGCTAGTTTGACAATGTTAATGCTACTTACTGTACTATGACAATGGCAATGCTACTTACTGCACCACTGTGACAATGGTAATGATACTTACTGTACTATGGTAATGCTGCTTACTGTACTACTGTGATCAAGGCAATGCTACTTACTGTATATTGTGATAATGTTAATGCAACTTACTGTACTATGACAATGGCAATGCTACTTACTGTACTAGTGTGACAATGGCAATGCTACTTACTGTACTACTGTGACAATGGCAATGCTACTTACCATGCCACTGTCATAATAGGAATGCTACTTACTGTACTACTGTGATAATGATAATGCTGCTTAATGTACTATGACAATGGCAATGCTACTTACTGTACTAGTGTGACAATGACAATGCTATTTACTGTATGTACTACTGTGACAATGGTAAAGCTGTTTACTGTACTATGAGAAATGCAATGTTACTTATTGTACCACTGTGCCAGTGGCAATGCTACTTACTGTGTTTTGACAACAGCAATGATACCTACTGTACTAATGTGACAATGTGCAGTTACTTTTTCATACATCCTGCGCCTGTCAAGCCACCAAAGACAACCACGTATTGTGTGCAGTGCAAGGCAATGTGGAATTATGTTTGTGATGGAAAGTGTAACAAGTTGTAGTCAATGTATTGCTTTTATATACAGCTCACCCCTACCACCCAACAAACATAAACAATAGCAATACTAGTTTTACACTGCTTTAAGCAAATACAGTACATTGTGTGACACTACTTCTGCCATAACAGATCAATAGATTTTGTTTAATAATGATACAACAACAGCAGAGGTGAGGCACTTTTATCCAAAAACGACCTTCTGCACCCAACCATTACCTCCCTTTTACTGAATGTATACACCTCAGGCCTCTGATTGCTGTAAAAAAATAATAACAGTCACAGTAATTCAATTTTGTTTCACAAAAAAACACATACTAATCACAAAAACATCATCTCCATTCACACGAATGCACACCAGTCCTGCAAAGCCAAATGGGTGACTGTTTAAACTGAGTAAATGACAAGAGGGTCAGTTACATTCATTAATAAACCGGTCCTATCCCCATGCCCTCCTGACATTTATAGGCACTTCTGCATACACTTCAACCATGTAATCATGATAAAAAGTAATGGCAATGTAATGCATTTATATGCTCCACACACAGTAAACACAAATTAAAATATTTCAAGGTGATTCACATAAATTTATACAGCTTTATTTATACTTGTTGACAGGGTTAGTCCCACTAGACTAGCAGCCTCTTTTCATGGTAGAACTGATGTGGTATTTATATGACTAAGAGAAATTGGTGAGGACATTTGGGAACTTCCCTTACTCTTTTCAATAGATTCTGTGGAATCTTTTACATCCTCTGGAGCTACCACCAACTCAAGCAGATTGGACCCTGGTTTAACATCTCATCCAAAGCATGAAAGACTCAGGTGTGCCACAGCAGTGCAGTGTCAGCAATTTGAAAATGAATCCAATCACCTGGGGTGGGAATTAAACCCACAGCTGTCTAATCTTCCAGCACCAAAGTTCAGTGTACTACCTGTTCAGACACTGACACTGCAAACATAAACCACATCAGTCATACAAAAGCCAAAATAATAAACAAACAGCAGAGAGTCATTGTTTTTTCCACAGACACCAGCAATTCTAGTTGCTAATAAATGAAATGTGTCACACAGTGATACATTCAATAACTGTAAACCCCTTCTCAAATGAACCATATTCAGAAAGTTGCTAGAATTTCAGGTTTTGCATTTGCACACATTTTCTGAAAGCTACAAAATCTGAAACTTAATTAGTGAAAGCACCCCTTAATGATAAAAAACAAAAATTACTAGGAATGACTAAACTATGACAGAAAATGAGTAAACAGCATAGGTCTCAATTACTTTGCTCATGAAGCATGGACAAAGCCAAAATAGTATGGGGGGGACAAAAGCCAGCAATCATAGAAAATGTTAAGTGTTACTCTATAACTTAAACAAGTAACAGAATGATAGGTTTTGTATCAATAAATATTTTCTGAAGAATAAGAAGTATTAAACTCTAATGTTGGGCTTTACTGGCTGACTATAATTCTCATAGATTTAACAAAAAAATTACATGAGAGGCAAAATCAGGAAGAGTTAAGACATATGAAATCTGGGTCCTTGACAGGGGAAAATGAAAGAAAGAAAGAAAGAAAGAATAAATAAATAAATAAAGAAAGAAAGAAAGAAAATGCATGTGCCACAAACCACAGCACAACATTCTTTCTTCAGACTTTAACTACTGCAAACTCTCACTGAACTGCTGACTATGGACTCCTAGGTTCATAGGTTCGTAGGAGATTACTATGCTAGGAGCCCTACAGCCTTTGCGAGCCTAGCCAAGTTAATCCCAAGTATCCCCATTTGTTCTATTTGGGTAGTTTGCAGAATACATTTATGAACAGAGCAGTTCTGTGATCAACACCGGCTACCACTGTCCATGAGGGGCATGGTTGCCACCCCAGGGGAGAATTTGCAGTCTCCCACCCAATTATCTAGGCTGCATGTGAATAAGGTCCGTGAGGAGCTCTGTTTTACATGAATAGAAAGTCTATTTCAGAGAAGCAGCAGTCTCTGGGAGATATAGCTGTCTCTCCAGCATGTCCTGAACCTGTTGTAGCCACTACCATCTATCGTTCAAGATTTCCAGGCTTTCTGGTCAGTTCCACTCACAGGGATCTTGAGAATGAATCACAGATCTCCCTCAAAGCTTTGAGGCTCTGGGATTTGTTGTGCAGTTTGTAGATGGAACTGAACAAAAAGTCTAGAACTGAGGAAGACTACAGGGCTCACAAAGAGCTACAGGCTTGTCTGCTTCACCACTAACCACTCTAAGTTGGAGAACTTTCTCTTTGCATAAATGCTTTTCTCTCCACCCCAACGTTTAAAAAAAATCTGCTGACATATCAGCCAAACCTCTCACATTTATTCAACTTATCCACCATTTAAACAGTATAATCATCATTTAAACACTATAGCTATTCCACTACCTAAATTTCCCTCACCCCAAATCCATAAGGACGTTCAATCTATAAGAAACCCCTCTGCCATCCAAAATATTTGAAAAAATCGTATATAAACCACATTTTAAGCACATTAGTAGCTATGGCTTGCAAACGGATAAATAACACAGCTTCAGAAATACTTTCAATATAGCAACCAGCCTTCTTTCAGCTACTGACACCATCTACAGTAATTATCGTTTAATTACCGCCAGGATATGTGTAGATATTTCTAGGGCATTCTAAACTGTTAACTACAAGGTACTGTCATACAAGCTAACAAAATTCAGTTTTTACAGAAAACATCATTGAATAGTTCCAAGGCTATCTGAAAACCCAGAAATTTCAAGTTCATACAAATGACCAACTTAACTCTAATGGTGCTATCATATTTATGCAGGGGTCCCTCAATGTTTAGTCTTGGGTATACTCCTCTTCTGTTTATTTACAATTGACATCTCTGACAACCTCCCTTCATTAAATCTAATTCTTTATGTACATGATATTCTCCTGCTTCAGGCTAATAAATGCCAAATTAACTGCAAAGGCAGCTACAGGATTCTTTTTCCACCCTCTGCCATTGGATCTTTAATAACCGCCTTCAAATCAATAATAAAAAGACCAGTGCTACGCTCTTCACTTCCCCACAAAAAATATCTCACCTTACTAGAATCTATGTCACAGGTAACCGCAATAACAGAATCTCTTCATTAATTAATACAAATATCTAGGTCTGACAAAGACAGACTCTCAAATTTTCATCTCATACTGACAACATTATCAAAAAAGTCCTATCCCAACTAAAACTCTGTTATCACATTTCATACATTCTGTCTCCTGTAGCATGCATAGCTCTTGCCGAAAATGTTCTGCTTACAAAGCTGGGATATGGGCTACCACTGCTGGCCTTACACTCTTCCTGTTTTAACAAGACACTATAAATCACAGAAAATAACATATTTAGATTTTGCCTTGCTGGCTGATATTCAATCACACGAGTGTAGTCTCCTTAACAACCTGAAATGGTTATCTATTATTGAAAAGTCAATCTTTTTTCTAGGCAATGAAATCTTAAATGTGAGCTATTGCCCTCCTCTTAAATGAAAATGTCCTATCAGAGACCACAACTATCAAGAATCTAACAAGAAGATAGCATTATATTAAACCAGTCACATTTAAAACCTCTATAGGAGAGTCTGCCTCTTTCCCGCGGTGGTGGTGCTGTGGTAGCGTTGTCGCCTCACAGTAAGACGCTGTCCGGTTCGATTCTCAGCTAGAGCGTCTTCTGCGTGGAGACATGCGTGAATGGGCATACCTTCGTTGAAGGTTGTGCGTCAGGGCTGGTAACCCGGCACGTAAAAATTAACTATCAATCATTAGCGGATCGGAGTTCCATTGTGGCGACCCCTGACCGGGAAAAGCCGAAAGACACAAACAAACATGGGAGAGTCTGCCTCTTCCAAATTAGGCCCTGCACTCTGGAATAATCTGTCTTCTGACATTAGGTGTCACAATTCACTAAATAGTTTTAAAAAACTTTATCTGATTAGCTACACAATGAAACCAAATGTAATTGCTTTATTGTCAATGATTAATAGCAACAGTTCCTGAAATAATGTCACTATCCCACCAGATTTTAATTCAATATTTTAATCATGCAGAATGAAAATCTATATAATATTTATGATATTTTCAAAAAGTATATATATATATATATATATATATATATATATATATATATATATATATATACATATACAAATATAACATATGTATGTGTGTGTGTGTATATGTATATATATATATACATGGGTCTACTTCATAGGACCTAAATTTCATTTGACTGAAATTCATTTGAATGAGACAAAAAGACTGAAAACTAATTTGACTGAAACTAATAACACCGACACATTAAAGTAAAAGGTATATGCCCTTTCCCCACTGTAGTGCAATCCTGGAGTTAGTATATATAAGTTGGGGGGTGTGGGGGGCTGAGGGGTGTGGGGGTGAAGCCCCTCACATAGTTTAGGTAAATATTGTTTTCTGCAAAGAGTTATTCATTGCAGTTATAGATATCCATGTGTATGGTTTAAAATGTATAAAGTATGTGGGACCCCCACACATCACTACAGAAAGCAGTTCGTTAACATCTTATAGTCATAATTATTTGCACTATGTGTTGTTGCCCAAATATAGTGTATTTCACACACACATAAATATAAAAAACAAGCTAAGTCACAAATTAAACTCATCCACTTCATGCTGTCCAGTTTATTCACTGCTAGATAAAATCAAAATAAGGAAACCAATGATCATACCCAAAGAACAAGGTTCATATGATGATCCTCCTGTTTGCTACAACCGATTCCTTCCTTTATACTAGGACTACTCTGGGATGTAGGAACCAAGTATTCACACACACATATACACACATACACACGCACACACACACACACACACACACACACAGATTCATGCAGGCTCATTCGGGTCCCTACAAACACACTAGCACATGTCCATACACAAACACATTAACATGCTCTCCCACCCCATGTCTTCATTGAACTAGCCTATACTATGAGCACTCCAATAGGAGTGAATAGGTAGTTGCTGAGCTGTTACTGTGGTCACTTTCTCATCCTAGAATAAAGTGTTATCGAGAGATTCTCTAACTCACTTGACCAAGCAAACTGGGAGCTGAGGAAGAAGAGCTAAACCCAAACATAAAACTACTGTTCAATCTCAGCCTTACTACAGGATATGTACCCAAAGAGTGGCGTACAGCAACGGTGGTCCCTCCCCACAAAGGTGGTGCCTCAACAGATCCTGGAAACTATCACCCCATAACCCTGACTAGCTTGGTCTGCAAAGCTATGGAAAGGATCATCATGGACCTTATAAATAAAGATATTGGGGACCTACAGACACTGGATACTACCCAGTTTGGCTTTGTTAAGGGCAGATTCTGCCTCTTAAACCTGGTCAATTTCTTTGAAACAGTCACCAAGGCCATTGACGAGGGGAAGGTGGTCCATACAGCCTACCGGGACCTCGCAAAAGCCTTCGATACAATACCCCACTCGGGCATTATAGATAAGCTCACCAGCTTAAATCTAAACCCCTATGTCACTAGATGGGTTGCAAACTGGCTCAAGGACAGAACCCACATGGTTAGAATTGCTGGAGCCATGTCAGACTCCAAACCAGTTACAAGTGGCATCCCACAAGGCTCAGTCCTGGGACCTCTCTTGTTCGGTATATATTTCTCAGAGGTACAGGCCAACTCGGAAGGACTGTGGCTGACCAAGTTCGCAGATGACTGCAAACTGGGTGTCATAATCCACTCTCCAACGGACACAAACATCCTCCAAAAGGGCCTCATAGAAACAGACAACTGGTGCCGGAGCCATGGCCTCAAGCTAAACGCCAAAAAGTGTATAGTCATCCCCTTTGGCAAAAACAAAGTGCCCACAAATTACCACATAAGTGGTAATCCATTAAGTACAGAAGAAGTAATTAGGGACCTGGGGACCCAAGTTGATAGCAATCTCTCATTTGACAACCACGTGGCCAAAGTGGTTAGAAAAACATTTTATATAGCCCACCTAATCATGAAGGGATTCACATCTAGATTAGGGGAGGTCATCATGCCTCTTTACTCATCCCTCATCAGGCCCATAATTGAGTACAATGCCCCTTTTGGGATGTACCTTACCAGACACCTGCAGCAACTGGAAAGACCCCAAAAGTACCTCACCAAGAGGATCAAAGGGCTCAAACAGATGCCATATGCTGCCCGGTTAAAGAAACTCCAGCTCTACTCAGTGGCATACCACATGCTCAGAGGCGATCTGTGCCTGACATATAAAGCCATGACCAACCCGGAATTAATGGACATGCTGCACCTCAGAAAATCCAAATCCCATCGAGCTACGTGCTCGAGAAACTTGAACCTCAGCACTGAAATAAATAGGACATGCTGGAGAGACAGATTCATAACCCAGAGGCTCCCTTCACTCTGGAATAAAATCCCAGTCCAGGTTAGGCAGAGTCCCTCATTGACTCTCTTCAAGAGGAATCTTGATGAGTGGATGGGGGATCATAAGATTACCCCGGGTATCACTTCTGTGTCACTGTTAGACAGAGGCACAGTATACTAACCTCAAAAAAGGGCATAGCAAAATTAATTTAAAATGGGTGGCGAAAGCCAAACACACTCTGACTAGGCTTATAAATGCCCTAGGGCAGATAGCCTAGTATGAACCTATGAACCTATGAACCTATTTCTGGAGACGAATACATGACTAATTTGCATTAGCCATTTCCCTGAACTGTTGAATCAGCATGCTGCTTTGCCCGTGAGACAAATCTCCATACTGAGGCCCCTATAAGGGGGCAACTTCAGAGATAAAGCAGTCTTTTAATCAGAAGAGCCTACCCCAATGTGTAAACATTACAAGTTATGGCTGTTGCATTGCTCTAAGCTTATTTGAAGACCAAGAAGTGTCAGTTGTTCTTTCTTTACACTTTTATTATTTCAGATGTAATCCATGCATTTTCTCAAAAACTTTTTTTCTCAGTCGATTGGGAAGTATTATTTTCTCAGCTTTGAACATTAAATCCAGTGCACAGTTTATCTCTTTTTTGAAGAAAAATGTGTCTGAATGTATGTTCTTAAAAATAATTTTATTTAGGCCATTCTTTTATCAGGACATCTTTCAGTAATGTCTGAGACTGTATCAGTACAACTCTGAAACATTATTTTACTTTTTTCCCTCTTTCACTGGCAGCTGTGGAATTACTTGAAGAAGCTTTTTTTCTTCTTCTCAGGTAGATGTGATCTACTGAGCATGTGTACTATGAATAAGTTCTTATTTATTCTATAGATCTCTTTCAAATCGTACTTATGTTTGTTTGTGTCTTTCGGCTTTTCCCAGTTAGGGGTCGCCACAGCGGAACTCTGGTCCGCTAATGATTGGCAGTTGATTTTTACGTACCGGCTTGCCAGGCCTGACGTACAACCTTCAATGAAGGTACGCCCATTCATGCATGTCTCCACGCAGAAGACACTCTAGTTGAGAATCGAACCGGACAGCGTCTTACTGTGAGGTGACAACGCTACCACAGCACCACCTCTGTGGGTCAAATTGTACTTATGTACAATAAGTTAAATTATCTGCAATCTAGGAAGTAACTTGTACAAAAATATTTTAAATATATCCCTGTTGCTGTGTGTTGCTTATCTAAAGCCCCTTTCTAGTTCTTAAAGCTCACTGAATGTTGCCTGTCTAAAGCTACCACAGTACCACCTCCGCGGGTCAAATCGTACTTATGTAAAATAAGTAAAATTATCTGCAATCTAGGAAGTGACTTGTACAAAAATATTTTAAATATATCTCTGTTGCTGTGTGTTGCTTATCTAAAGCCCCTTTCTAGTTGTTAAAGCTCACTGAATGTTGCCTGTCTAAAGCCCCTTTCTAGTTCTTAAAGCTCTCCCAGTACGTTGGCTTACTGCCAGACAGATAATCTGTCCCTTCAGAGACAATGGTATCAAGTTTCTTTCTCTTTTATGGCTGCTCTCTGATTCATTGGATTTATGTTCTGTTTAACTGTGGCACATAGAATATACCATACCTCCCTACCTTATTATACATAGAGCTGAACCTCTAAAGGAAAGTTCAGTTCTGCTTTCTCATCTGGAGTTTGCTGCCAAACTGTGAAGGTTTATATCTGTGAAAGTTGTCAATACTTTCTTACATCTCCACTGATGATATGTCATTAAAGGATGTAAATGTGTTATGACAACATAAGAACTGCAGAGATGTACATTTGGAGAATGACTCTTCTGTTTCAGTATTTCCACTTCGTTGAACCCATTAAGATCCAGTTATTTGTATTCTTTAGAATCCTCTGGCATGGCAGTGCTGAAATGGTGGCTTTAGGTGAGACAGGTGGCTGGACCATGAGATCTGGACCACTACTTCCTGAGATAATCCCTCTTCTTTCTCGGTCTAAAGAGAAGTCTAAAGATGTGGCAATAGGGTTGACGTTCTTTGATCTGTACCATTCTCATTTGGCCTTACTTAATATTTTACATTTTTGCAATATTTGGATTATGTTAAGCCACAGTTTCTGTGGGTTACTGCCAGCTTAGTCACCAGTGGAATAATATTTTAAAATATCTTCTGTGAATCCTTTGCTTGCATTCTAACAAACCAAGACTGTTCCTTCCAAAGAGACCTAGATTTGAGCACAGAGAGGAAGATATGTGGATGGAGAGCAATAGCCCCAGTCGTCTAACTTAAAATTAGTTCATTGGAGAGACAAGACCTGACAGTTAATGAGATCAGTTTTTCATTCTTCTTTGCGCTATTCCTTTATTATCATTACCTGTGTCATCCTGTAGTACTAGCGGTTGTGCATGTGTCATCCTGTAGTACTAGTGGCAGTGCATGTGCCATCCTGTAGTACTAGTAGTGGTGCATGTGTCATCCTGTAGTATTAGTGGTTGTGCATGTGTCAACTTGTAGTACTAGTGGCAGTGCATGTGCCATCCTGTAGTACTAGTAGTGGTGCATGTATCATCCTGTAGTATTAGTGGTTGTGCATGTGTCCCCTGTAGTACTAGTGGTGGTGCATGTGTCATCCTGTGGTACTAGTGGTGGTGCATGTGTCACCCTGTAGTACTAGTGGGTTGTGCATGTGTCATCCTGTAGTACTAGTGGCGGTGCATGTGTCATCCTGTAGTACTAGTGGCGGTGCATGTGTTATCCTGTAGTACTAGTGGTGGTGCATGTGTTATCCTGTAGTACTAGTGGTGGTGCATGTGTCATCCTATAGTACTAGTGGTGGTGCATGTATCACCTTGTAGTACTCGTGGTGGTGCATGGCTACCAACATCAAGCAGAAATCTACCATATACCACCAGCAAGCAGCATGATACACTTTTGCTTTGACAAGATGATAGGCAGCATGATGGCATGGAGGATAGCAATGTCATCTCACAGCAAGAGGTTGCCCAGTTTGATTTTTGCCTTGTGTGTGGAGTCTGCATGTCCTCTGAGTTTCCATGGGTTTCCTCTGTGTGTTCTGGTTTCCTCCCACATTTGAAGATATGCAGTAGGTGTACTGGACACTCCAAACTGGTCATATGTGTGAGTGTGCATGTGAGTGTGTTTTACAGGACAACTCTGGCAGGTCCAACCCCCTGGCCATGTGAACCTGTTGAAGTGATATCCTGACTCCATCTGCAAAAAAAAATGGAAAAAAGGGTTGTGGATGGATGGATAGAGCTAAACATCTTCTTGAGATGTTTAAAAACAAATAAGAAGAGTATTTTACCTCTGACTTTATATCAGTAGGAGGGGAATTGTTTAATAGTAATGCCCAGTTTATTAAATTCCTTTGAATGCATGATCTAGTCCATGTATCATGTTGCATGTACACTTTGACACTGATGGTGGCAGACTACCTGTCAGGATCAATTTATTTAAAAGTTTTTTTAAGTACCCTTTTTCACCCCTGTCAACCATCAGTCTCTTCCTAGCTAGTCAGCCAGGTTGTAATACCCATTATGGGGGCAAGGGCCAACCTGAAGGGGGCCATCATTTAATGGTAGCCATGAACACTTGACTTGCAGTGTCAGAGGAAGACACGCAGCAGGCTTTTTGCAGTGGTTTCTTTCACTTCCACAAGGGATGCTGCCAGAAAACAGTCATTCACACTATTTTCAAGCACAGGAAGAGGTTTCTCTGACCTCCTCTAGAGAAATTGCACTTCTGTATGTGCTGCCAATCATCCACTATGCCCCCACCCCTTCTCTGCCTGGCTCTTTCAGTGTCAGTGCCACTAATTAAACCCAAGTGACCTGTATCATAGTCAGGGCTATCTCTCTGTGTCAAAGAGCCATGATTAATGTGTGTAAAGTTATTTGTTGTGCATATATTCTTCATTAATGTAGCAATTTGTGGAGTGAATTAACACTGCTGAGCTACATTTGGATTAAAGATCAGATTCATTATGCACTAGACAAATAAGGCAGTTTCCATGAGATATAGCATATAATACAATGGAACAGATGATACAATAGTCAAAAACGAGTGATCAAGATGATGGTGTTGCAAGAATGGAATTTAATTATGAGCCATAGTCGCTGAACTCTAATGGAGATTACACTCTGTATGAAACCAACCTACCAGCCAGATGTCATGAAATGAAAAGTTTACAATGGTTGGTAAATGTTGAACCATCACAAAAAAAAAAAAAAAAAAACAAGATTCAGCCACACAAGCAAGCTAGTGTAGTGCTGTCCATTTATAAACAATATAAACTTCCTATATGTTAGATAGTTAAAAAACGTATGTGAAACATAAACCACTTAAAACCAATATAAAATGCAAGTAAAACTATTTAGTACAAGTTATTCATAGTGACTTGTAAGTGCCAAAGGATGAAACTAACAAAAATAAACAAAAAAAAAAAAAAAAACAGAATAAATATGGGATCATCCTCAATATGACCAAAATAATGTTCATACAGTGCATTTTTTAGTAAAGCAGCCACAATTGATTATTTCCATGAAAAACAAATTAAAGAAAGAAATTCATTAAATGGAAAGCCAAAATAAGTATTGTAAAATGCATCTCTGGTGCATTGTAAATTTTACTGTGAAGGAAGATTTATGGTTTGATGTCTAAACTTGAGGTTCTCCTGCAACTTAAACACATTCATATATGTGCAGTTACACAGATATGATTTCAGTGAAAGGCCTCCCTCTGTTTTTGGTGCAGTGCCTACCACATCCTCAGACTTATTGGCAACTGTAGGGGAGTATCAGTATTTGCAAGGATGTCACCACCCCACAACAGATAATTTGGGATACCACATTTGAATTCCGTGATGTACAAACAACTATAAAAAAGACTAATTACTACTTTATAGGTAGCTATGGAACATCCTTAATATTTCTTTCTGACCATAATACCCAAGCAAAGGGGAAAAAGTTTACATAGACAAACCATTTAGAAAAACTACAAGGAATACTCAGCAATGTTGGAGTCTTTTCTGTGTAATAGCATAAAATTCTTGTAGTGAAGGTCCATGGGAAAAATAGACACGATGCCTTAAGGACATACCAGCGTTTCAGCTACATGGCTTCTGAATGCCCATCACATTTTACTTTTTGTCTTTTTGGGTGCATTCAGGCCGATAAAGCCAAACTCCATCAGCTGTAGGCATGCTATGTTTCAGACATTTTGTGACTTTGTCAGAACAGCGTAAGTCCATTGTTTGGCTGTACTTTACAAACAAAGGGTTTAAAACCCAGTACAATGCCCATAAACATTACCAGCAATGCAAACCATCCCAAACAATAGCCAAGAAAAGGTTAAAAAGGTTACACAGATAAACTATTCAGTAAAAACTGCAAAAAAGACTGACCCAAGCTAGAGTCTTCACTGTATAATAACTTAAATCTCCTGTAGAGGAGGCCCAGTACCAGCACAAGCCAGTTTTTTAGTCTTAGCACTCAGATCTGTTTCTTTGAGCTCACCACTTGTTCAGAACTCATTGTAAGCACTAAATAAGCTAAAAATTACTACAGCACTTAACTTTCCCCATTTATCTAGAGGAAAACAGTTTTTAGTACTTAATAAATAAGCACCCATCCAGGCATGTCTAAGGGTCATCTCCCAGTGTTTTCTCTTGTCTACCTGATGAATCTGAGCATCTTGGGGCAATGCAGCAATTGCCTCATGTACACAGACAACCCTCTCCTCCTA
This sequence comes from Protopterus annectens, assembly GCF_019279795.1. Taxonomy (NCBI): domain Eukaryota; kingdom Metazoa; phylum Chordata; order Ceratodontiformes; family Protopteridae; genus Protopterus; species Protopterus annectens. Next base: position 775,319,309 of record NC_056730.1, on the reverse strand, counting down.
CCACCCAACACTACAACCTGTGAGAGATGCACTTATATAGCGAAAGTGGAAGCAAAGCTCACTTCACCCAAGACTGGACTACACAGTCAAGAGGAGAACGTAAACAATTGCACCACACCACACTCATCACATAGTCCCTCAAAACCTATACCACCAAAACACACACATAGCAACACAAAACACACACATACATTTGCAGAGGTTCTCAATAAAAATCTACTCAAGCAACAGAGACCTCCAAAGCAGAAATGCATGCAACCTCCACCCCCCCAACACAACCCAAATGACACATATCCCACAAATTCATTGTGCCACTCAACCACAGCCTATAAGGCATAACAACAGACCCAACACTCTAGTCATAGGTGACTCTATAGTCAGACACACTCACCAGGCTAAACAAGGAGAAAGTTACTGTCAGCTGCCTGTCGGGTGCCAGGATCCGCCACATAACGCACGCACTCAGGTCACTCCACAACAAGTACAAATATGACTCTGTCATTGCCCATGTTGGTGTGAATGACCTGAGACGTACCTCCCTGGACTAAATCAAAAGAGACATGGAGGAGCTCTCCAAACTTGTAGCCCAGGCAGGTATGACCCTAGCCCTGAGTAGCATCCTGCCATCACCCAGAATGATATCACAGTACAAGGACAAAATGATTGACTTCAACAATTGGCTAAGCTTCTGGTGTCATTCTAAGGGAATCCAGTATCTGTCTGCCTGGGATGACATGATCGACAGACCACGATGCTTTGCCAGAGATGGCCTACACCTGTCGCCCTTGGGATTCCAGATACTGGCTAAGGCTCTTGCTACCCCTATAGTGCCTTTTTGAGGAAAGGTTTAAATGACAAATTCACCACCATAACAGGTACAAGCAAGCAAAATCTGAGGGTAATGCTACCCAATGCTAGAAGTCTAAACTTCAAAATGCATTCACTTGAGGCACTCCTTAAAAATGGAGAACATTGACATCTGTGCAGTGACAGAGACCTGGTTCAAGGCTCCAGAGAGTACCCCTGCATTACCAGGCTATAATTCATGCCACACCTTTTAGCCACCTAACCAGGACCGAAACACTAAAGGTGGAGCCATGTCCATAGTCATTAAGGGTATCCACACCTCCAGGTTAGTTGCTCAGCATAATGCATCCGAGATTATCCAAGTGCAACTAACTCTGGGCAAGACTGCAATCCAAACTGTAACTTGCTGCAGATCCCCCACCATGTCCCAAGTTTCCACTCCTCATTTCTTGATACACTGGAAAATATTAGGGTACAACCCAACACCCTAATAATGGGCGCTTTCAACTACCCCACCATTAACTGGGAAAACTACTCATGTGCCAACTCTTTTGCTCAACTTTTTCTGGAATTCATAAATTCCAATGCCTTGGATCAACTTATCCACACCCCCACCAGGAGCAGCAATATCCTAGACCTGGTCATTACCAACATGGGCGACAGGGGTTTCACACCAGAGGTCAATTCCTCATTGTCAAATCCGACCACAAGCTAATCAACCTAGACATCCACATCCCGCCCCCACCCCCGACTAGGAAAACCACCATAAAAAATTTGTCCAAAGCCAACTTCACTCATCTTAAGACAGAAGTGGCAAACTTCACAACATCCATGCAGACGGAGAACAGAGGTACGACTGCTGAATCCTACACAAATGCACTTTATAAGCACTTACACAAGTGCATGGATTGTGCTATCCCTAACAGAACCAAGATGCTATCCTCCAAATAAAGGAAGCCAATCTGGTGGTCCCCTGCCATAAACAAACTTTACAACAGGAGAAAAAAACTGTTGCAAAAAAGATTAAAATCCCATGACTGGAAGAACTCCATGGTCAGCCTCAGTAAGAAGCTGAGATCCCTCATAAAATCCTCCAAAGCTAGTTATGAAAACAAAATTGCCACTGATTCTAAAGACACCCAGAAAGCATTTTAAAGCTATGTCAAGAATCTCAATGGCAACACTCAGATCTGCTCGGAGTTACAGCACAATGGCACTAAATATACAGAACCAAGTGATATTGCCAACATCCTAGCAGATAAGTTCAGTGCTAACTTTACCCCCCCCCTCACCCCCTAAAGGGCCATTCTCTATACCAGAAGAATGCAAAGCTTCTGTATTCATGGGCTGCACAGGTAGAAACCACACTCTCCAAAGCCAAGAACACAGCATCCATGGGACCTGACAACATCTCAGGTTGCATTCTACAGGAACTACAGAATGAACTGGCACCCCAACTTAGTACCATGTTCAATCATAGCCTCACCTCAGGCGTTGTGCCCACTGAATGGTGCACAGAGACGGTTATGCCACTCCACAAAGGGGGAGCCACCACGGACCCTGGGAACTACCGTTCCATTAGCCTAACAAGCCTTGTCTGCAAGGCCATGGAATATATCATCATGGAACTTATAAACAAAGACATTGGTAATCACCAAACTCTAGACCCCACCCAGTTTGGGTTTGTAAAAGGCAGATCATGTCTCCTAAACCTTATTGACTTCTTTGAAAGCAGTCATCAAAGCCGTAGACGAGGGTAAGGTGGTTCACACAGCCTATCTAGATCTCGCCAAGGCCTTTGACACCATCCCCCACTCTGGAATTATAGATAAACTCACTAGGTATAAATCCCTATGTCACAAGATGGGTTGCCAACTGGCTTACTGACAGAACCCACACTGTGAAGGTAGCAGACTCCAAATCCGACTTCAAGCAGACTCCAAATCCGACTTCAGACCAGTGACAAGTGGAGTACCACAAGGTTCAGTCCTGGGTCCTCTCCTGTTTGGTATCTACTTTTCTGAAGTACAGGCTAACACAGAAGGTCTTTGGTTAATGAAGTTCGCAGATGACTGCAAACTAGGAGCCATAACTGAAACTCCAAACGATGTGGACATCCTACAAAAGGGCCTTACACACACACACATATATATATATATATATAGATGCCTTGTGTCAAAGCCATGGCCTCAAGCTCAATGCCAAAAAGTGCACTGTCATTACCTTTGAGCGTCTGTTTTTTGGGCATAGAGGACTGACCACGTGGCTCTTGAGTTTGTTTCTTTGCTTTAGAAGGTGCTTTAGTCTTTGCCTTTGAAGCCGAAGTCGGTTTAATGTAAAGATGTTTAGGTCTGAATTCACTCTCAGAAGCCGGTACCTGCTCAGCGGCTCCGGAACCATCTGAAGGAATAGTATCCGAGGCTCCAATACCTTGAGTTTCCAGTGGCATGGCCGACTCCATGTGGGAGTCGGTAGCGGCCTGTGACTCTAAAGTAGCAGGTGTCAGGGGCTGCGAAAGTGCCTCACAGAGAACCGGTGAACCGGCGACTGGCTTAGTAGAAGCTTCATCATCGGTTTTGGGCCTCGGTTGTCTCTCTCCTTTTCTTTGCATTTTTTGTGAACTTCGGTAGTCGGATGGCTATCCGATGACATTTTGTTTTGCACACTCCTCCTGGAACCATCTCATTTGCTCACTCAACTGAGTACAGTGAGATCATATTTTGATTTCGGATACTCCTACCAGTGCCATCTCCTCTGGGGTGTACATAGAGAGCACTTGGGAAGGACATTCCCCTATAGTATCTTAATTTGCTCTGTTTCCCCAGTCTCAAAAAAAAACAAAAAAAAAATTTGCACTTCATCTGCCTTACTGTATTTGCGTTTCTTCCTACTTTATTACCTTATTTTGCTTTTGCCTCTTCTTAAAAGTACTCAATTGAATTTATTCTGCTGCCTTTATTATTGCTTCTTAGTAGCCTGATTAAATTGTAACTGTTATTCTAAGGCCCTTGGTTTAAGCACTTGGGCTTCTAACTAGTTGTTTTACATTAAGAAGGTTTGTGGGCTGCACTGTTGTGGCACATTTAGCGTACATCCTTCTAAGTTGGGAACTGCTGATTTAAGGCTCAGTGTCTGTTATTCTAAAAGTGTATTAGTTCTGGGTTAAGCACTTGGGCTTCAGGCCAGTTATTTTACATTAAGAAGGTTTGTGGTCTGCACTCTTGTGGGAGCAGAGGCTAGATTCTGCCCTTCTGAGCTGGGAATTTCTGGTTAAAGGCTTATTGCGCATGCTTACTTGAACTGTTTTTATCTGAAATCGGTATGCCTTGTTTGCTGTAGCATAGACTAGATTCAGGCCGGCTGGATCTAGCTTTATTTGTATAACTTGTGCACTGATCCAGGCCATCTTTTTTGGAGAAGGTTTCTCTGTATCCTAGTGGCAGGACTGTGCAGTTAGAACTTGTCTGATTGAAGACTGCTGGAACAGGGCTCAGTTTTAAGCTTTTTAACTGGTTAATTGGGTAAAGTGTTGTTTTGATTGTATCTGCTCTATTTTCTGGAAAAAAAAAATATATATATATATATATATATACTTGTTTTTTGCCTTTCTGAACTAATATATTCCATTTTTCAGGTTATTGCTGAATCCAGGGCTGTGTTACAAGTTTCTGTGTTGCCATACCTTACTTGGATAGAAATAAGTTTCTCTGTTCACCTGTGAGAGAGGAGAGCTTTGAGCAGGCTATCTGTCCCTGGAGGAGTGGTTTCAGCCCAGAAGTTAGTAGTTTATTGGCCATTTTGGGCTAATTTCTATCACTTTCACTTTCCTGCTATAAAAACCTCATTTGCGCAGTTTTTACACTTGTATTCCGCTCAGCAAGTGCCTTCCAGGTATTCTGCAGTCTACAGCAGCAGAGAGACAAAAGAGTGACTTTGGAGTGATTAAGTATCACTTGTCTGCTTTTCTTGCTGTCTTAACTAATTCCGCCTAAAACGCCAGTTTTTTTAGTGAATCTGAGATTTTAAAAGTTTGTTATTGCTACATATTGTACTTATTTGCTGCCTGCACTTGAATTAAGTCATTTTTGTGTTTAAATAATTTGTGTAACTGTTGTAGGCTACACACTAAAGTGTGATAGCCTTTTCTGTGCATTTAAAGTGTTGTTTTGATTGTATCTACTCTATTTTCTGAAAAAAAATATATACTTGTTACCCGCCTTTCTGAACTAGTATAGTCCAGTTTTCAGGTTATTGCTGAATCCAGGGCTGAGTTACAAGTGTTGCCCATATCTTACTTGGATAGAAGGAAGTTTCTCTGTTCATCTGTGAGAGAGGAGAGCTTTGAGCAGCCTATCTGTCCCTGGAGGAGTGGTTTCAGCCCAGGAGTTAGTAGTTTATCAGCCATTTTGGGATAACTTCTATCTCTTTCACTTCCCTGCTATAAAAACCGCATTTGTTCGGTTTTGTGCACCGGGCAGCACCATTTAGCTAGAGTTAAACTATTCTCGGCTCCACAAAGTCTACTCTTCAATTTTTCCCATGGAACTAGACACACCTTCAACTTTAGCACTCAAACCATTCATTTCACAGTCAAGCACTTGCTTAAAACTCATAGCAAGCACTAATTAACCCTAGCACTAGACCCCCCCCATACTGTCCAGAAGGACAAGGCACTCTATTCGTCCCCACCAGCCAATCAGAAAAACAGCTTACTCTACCTATTCAGGCATATCCAAATTGCAGTTTCCGGTGTTCTCTCCAGTTCAACTGGTGAATCTGGGCATTTTGAGGCAATGTTACAACTGCCTCACATACACAGACAACCCTCTCCTCCTACCACCAAACACTAATATATGCAAGAGAAGCAATTATACAGCCAAACTGGAGGCAAAGCTCTCTCAACTCAAGACTGGAACTGACAGCCAAGAGCAGAAGGGTAATACTTGCAACACACTACCAGTCTCACATAGACCTAATAAACCAACACCGGCAAATAATACACATGAATATATGAAAACATACTCAGAGGCTCTAAATAAAAATCTGCAAAAGCAACAGAGACCTCCAAAGCAGACATCCAAGCAACATCCACACCCCATCACCAACCATGAAACACATACTTCACATGATCAGTGTGCCACGCAATCACAGCCCTTAATGCAAAATAACATACCCAACACACTAGTAATAGGCGACTCTATAGTCAGGCATACTGATGTCCCACTAACTAGGCTGGACAAGGAGAAGGTTACAGTTAACTGCCTGTCAGGTGTCAGGATCCGCCACATAACACAAACACTCAGGTCACTCCAGAACAAGTACAAATACAACTCTGTCATTGTCCATGTTGGTGTAAATGACCTGAGACGTACCTCCCTGGACTACATTAAAAGAGACATGGAAGAGCTCTCTGATCATGTAGCCCAGGCCGGTATGACCCTGACACCGAGTAGCATCCTGGCCTCACCAAGAATGATGCCACAGTATAAACAAAAAATTATCAATTTCAACAATTGGCTAAGTTTCTGATGTCATTCAAAGGGGATCCAGTATCTGTCCACCTGGGATGACATGCTTGACAAGCCGCGTTGCTTCGCAAGAGATGGCTTGCACCTGTCACCCTTAGGCTTTCGAATACTGGCCAAAACTCTTGCCGCCCCCATAGTGCCTTTTTTAAGCAAGGCTCAAAAGACAAACCCACCACCATAAATAGCCAAAGTAACCAAAAACTGAGGGTAATGCTACTCAACGCCAGAAGTCTAAACCTCAAAATGCACGCACTCGAAGCACTCCTCAGTATGGAGAACATTGACATCTGTGCAGTAAGAGAAACCTGGTTTAAGGCCCCTGAGAGCACCCCGGCACTACTAGGCTATAACTCATACCATACCTTTTGGCCACAGAACCAGGCCCGAAACACAAAAGGCGGGGATGTATCCATATTCATCAAGGATACACAAACCTCCAGGTTAGTGGCGCAGCACAATGCATCAGAGATCATCCATGTGCAACTAACAATGGGCAAAACTGCAATCCAAATTGTAGCTTGCTACAGATCACCAACCATGGCCCAGGACCCCCATTCCGCATTTCCGGAGACAGTGGGAAATATGAAGGTCCTACCAAACACCTTAATACTGGGTGATTTCAATTACCCAAACATAAACTGGGAGAACTACTCAAGTACTAACTCCCTTGCCCAACGCTTCCTAGAATTTATAAACTCAAATGCCCTGGATCAACTGGTCAACACCCCCACCAGAGGGAACAACATATTGGACCTGGTCATCACCAACATGGACGACCAGTGTTCCACACCGGAGGTCAACCCCTCGCTGGTTAGATCAGACCATAGACTAATCACTCTGGATATCCACATTCTGGCCCCACCCCCAATCAAGGAAACCACCATGAAAACCTTTTCAAAAGCAAACTTCACGTTGCTTAAGACCAAGGTGGAAAGGTTCACAGCCCCCATGCTAAAGGACAATGCTGTCCAAGCTGCTGAAACCTTTACAAAGGCACTCTATGAGCATCTGCAGGAATGCATGGATCGTGCTATCCCAAGTAAAACCAAGACTCACTCCTCCAAGAAAAGGAAACCAGTCTGGTGGACCCCTGCCATAAACAAGCTATACAACAGAAGGAGGAAACTGGTACAGAAAAGATTAAATTCCCAAGAAGGAAAGACATCCCTGATCAGTATCAGCAAGAAACTACGATCCCTCATTAAATCATCCAAGGCTAGTTTTGAAAGAAAAATTGCCAATGACTCCAAAGATAACCACAAAGTGTTCTTTAGCTATGTCAAGAACCTAAGTGGAAACTCTCAGATCTGCTCTGAGTTAGTGCAGAATGGCACAAAATACACTTAACCGACTGATATTGCAAACATTCTGGCAGACAGGTTTAGTGCAAACTTCACCCCCCTCTCACCACCTAAAGGACCCATAAGCATATCAGAAGAATGTAGGGCCCCATCAATCACCAATGCACAGGTTAAAACAACCCTATCCAAAGCCAAAAATAGGCTTCAATGGGACCGGACGGGGTCCCAGGCTGTGTCTTACAAGAGCTCAAAAATGAACTAACCCCTCACCTAAACACACTGTTCAAACTCAGCCTCTCTACAGGCTACATACCCATAGAGTGGCGCACAGCAATAGTTATCCCACTCCACAAAGGTGGCGCCACAACGGACCCTGGGAACTATCGCCCTATATGGCTAACTAGCCTGGTCTGCAAGGCTATGGAACGCATCATCATGGAACTCATTAACAGAGACATTGGGAACCTCCAAACCTTGGACCCTACCCAGTTTGGTTTTGTTAAGGCCAGATCATGCCTCGTAAACCTGGTGGACTTCTTTGAGAAGGTTACCAAGGGATTAGATGAGGGAAAGGAGGTCCACATAGCCTACCTAGACCTTGCAAAGGCTTTCAACACCATTCCCCATTCTAGTATTATAGACAAGCTCACCAGCTTGAACATAAACCCCTATGTCACGAGATGGGTTGCCAACTGGCTCATGGATAGAACCCACATGGTGAGAGTTGCAGGCTCTACTTCCAACTCTAAACTAGTTACAAGTAGCACCCCCCCAGGGCTCAATCCTAGGACCCCTCCTGTTTGGTATATACTTCTCAGAGGTACAGGCAAGCATAGGAGGACTATGGCTGACCAAGTTCGCAGACGACTGCAAACTAGGGGCCATAATTGATTCTCTGGCTGATACAGACACCCTTCAGATGGGTCTCACTGAGACGGATACCTGGTGTCAAAATCATGGCCTCAAGCTAAATACCAAAAAGTGCATAGTCATCCCCTTTGGAAAAAACAAAATACCAGCGAACTACTACATAGGTGGTAGTCCCTTAAATACAGAAAATGTAATAAGGGATCTGGGGACCCAAGTAGATAGTAATCTCTCCTTTGATAATCATATTGCCAAGGTGGTTAGAAAATCCTTCTATGTGGCCCACCTAATCACAAAAGGGTTCGCATCTAGAGCAAAAGAGGTTATTGTGCCTCTCTACTCATCACTCATTAGACCCATCATAGAATACAATGCCCCATTTGGGATGTACCTTACAAGACACCTGCAACAGCTGGAAAGGCCACAAAAGTACCTCACCAAGAGGATTACTGGCCTCAAACAGATGCCCTATGCAGCCCGACTCAAGAAACTCCAGCTGTACTCAGTTGCATACCGCTTACTCAGAGGTGATCTCTGCCTGACATACAAAGCCATGTCCAACCCAGAATTTATGGACATGCTCCACCTAAAAAAATAAAATCCCAGAGAGCCACACGCTCTAAAGATATAAATCTCACCACAACGATAAATAGGACATGCTGGAGGGATAGATTCCTATCCCAGGGACTCCCCATGCTTTGGAACAGGATTCCAATATACATCAGGCAGAGCCCCTCACTAACACTCTTCAAGAGAAACCTTGACAGGTGGATGGGAAACAGAAAATTTACCCCGGGGATCACTGCACTGGCTCTGCTGGACAATGGCACAGGGAACTAATGGCTCTGCTGGACAGTGGCGCAGGGAACTGATGGCTCTGCTGGACAGAGGCACAGGGAACTAATCTAAGGGGGTGGCGAAAGCCAACACTTTCTGTCTAGGCTTATAAATGCCCTTGGGCAGATAGCCTAGTACTTACCTATGAACCTATGAACCTATTATCTGAGCACTAAAACCAGCATTTCCATTGGCCAGCTTAAAATTGCTTAACTAAGCTTGTATTTAGGCAGCAGGTTTGCAAGGGCCTGTGATCAGTTTACAGGAGCTGCTCTAGGATTGGTGTGCTCTCTCTGATCTCTGGAGTGAATCCAAATGAAATCCAAGGCATAATTTGAAATCTATGAAAAAATAAGTATTTTTATTCAATGTACTGCACTTTTAAATTGTATATTACTGAACTGCCACCTACTTTGAACTCTTGCTGTTTCAGTGTTTCAACTTTGCTGTTTGAGGCCGTTTTTCCTGCACTTTCTATTTTCTAGTAATTGTGTATTTTATAGCATAGACTAGCTTCAGATTTGCTGAATCTAGACTGTTTGGCATTATCTGAGCTCTAAAACCAGCCATCTTACATTAAGAGGGCCCCCTGCACCCTTGTGGCAGAAGAGTGTAGCAAAGGACCCATCTGAGTTGGTGATTGTTGGAATAAGGCTCAGTACTAAGCATTTCCAATGGCCAGGTTGTTTGAAAATTGCTTAACTTGTTTTCAAAAAGGGTGCTCAGAGTTGCTACATGAGCCTCAAGTTTGTGTGGGTTTGCACCTGTTTTAACACAGCTCCAGAGAGTTTGGTGACCAGCGCTGCTCTACTATCTTCATCTGAGCAATCTGAGGCATCTGTTTTGTATACCTTTGTGCAAAACTGCACAGTGGAGGTAGCCAGTGGTGGTTAGACACAAAAGCTAGTGATTTCTTTTTCCTTAGAAGCTGCCCATGCTCCATCAGAGTAGTCCCTTAAACTGCACTTAGCTGCTTGGAGAGCACCTCAGGAGGGCTTTCTACAGCATTTGCCACTTTAACCAAACTCTCCTAATCCCCAATAGTCTTGTACCCCTCGAGAGCTCCTTAGTATAGACCCAGCATTAAGCCCCCAATTAAACCACATCTTTCCTCATTAAAGTAAGTAAATTTACACCTCGTATTATGGATGGTCAGTTCTCCTCTGTTTCTCCTGCCAGTCTGATTGACATGAGTATCATGAGGCAGTGTAGCAATTACCTCATGCACACTGACAACCCACTACTCCTAAACCACCCAAACTCAATTTGTGACAAATGCATATACACTAAGAATTTAGAATTTTTGCTCTCTCATTCACAGAACAGTGACAATGAACAGGTTGTCAGCTCATAGACCATGCTCTCAACATATAGACCATCACACAGAGGTACTCACTAGAAATGTACCCAAACACTAGAGACTTCCAAAACACAAACATGCTATACCTAATACAGTAGCTACAGAACTCAGTATACATAAAACCACAAGCACAAGTGTCTCACCAAACAAGCCCCTAAGGTAAAACACATCTAAACCAAATATTTGGTCATAGGCAACTACATAGTGAAACACACAGATGTCCGACTCATGGAGAAGGTTACAGTCAGCTGTCTGTCGGGTGCCAGGATCCACCAGATCACACATGCACTCAAGTCTCTCCACAATAAATACTGTTATGACTCCATCATAGTTCATGTTGGTGTGAATGACTTGAGATGTCTCTCACTGGACTATATGAAGAGAGACATGACTGAGCTGTCTGAATATGTGTCTCAGGACGGTATGTCCCTAGCTTTGAGCAGCATATTACTGTCAACTAAGATGATACCACAATATAAACAAAAAAGATTGACTTCAACAATCAGCTTAGTTTCTGGTGTCATTCTAAGGGATCCTGTACATGTCAGCATGGGATGACATGGTAGATAGTTCATGCTACTTTGCCAAAGATGGTCTTCATCTGTCACCTCTGGGATTTCGGTTATTGGGCAAGGCTTTTGCCTTCCCCATAGGGCCTTTTTTAGGAAATGTCACAACAACAAAATTCCAGACATAAAAATATCTTCAAATATCAAACTCAAGGTTAGGCTGCTAAATGCTAGGAGCAAGCCTGAGGAGAGGGGGGTGCAGCCGGTACATCGCTGCAGGGCCTATGAAGCTCAAGGGGGCCCAATGAAGCCCAATAAACATCATGAAAACCAAAACGTGTCATTGTCTCGAGAAGGAGATGTCCTTACAAACCTAAGAAAAGGAACGACGTGAGAACTTTTGCGTATAAGAGCATGAAACGTTGAGTGAGCACGAAGCAATAGAAGGCCTTGACAATGATAAAATACTTTTGAGTGACATAATACAGTGCATTCAAGATTCAGCAAACAAAAACTTGTGAAAGTGACTATCAACAAGTGTTCTCCTGTGTTCATTCCTAGCTTCAAACATCAAACTTATTGCTCGGATTACTCCTCCTTGCTTTCCCGCCGAATCCCGGAAGGGAAAAGAAAATGGGACACGAGCCACGCTGATTCATCGTGGACTGCAAAGAAGACTTTACAGGAAAGCAAAGGAAGAAATAATTCCACAGAAAGTTCTCTGTAAATGCTGTAATTGTAGCATAAAGGACCCACTAACATTGTGTGCCTTTTTGTCTATGTTATTCAGAGATTCGAGACTATAAACGGCTTGATGGTTAGTGGAAATCAATAGCAATAAATACTGTCCTAACTTTAGAACCACTAACAAAATTCTTGATAGCAATATGGCAAGTTTTTATGTTCTATATTTCATTTCAGGTACCGTCCTTAAACATGTCATCTCAAAACTCTGGAGCCCAAACTCGTAAAGAATAACAAAAACATAATGAGATTAATAAAAAAAGGACTGCAAACACTCTTTCAAGATGGCGTTAAATGCAAAACAAGAGAAACTGACAAAAATGAAACTTTAGATTTAGAACACGGTGAGCCAAATCCAGAAGTGAAACAAAGGACAGAATCTCACGAAGGCAGTTTGGATTTTCAAAAAACATCAGATCAAGTAAATCCTAATGTGATTCTTGCACAAAAGGTGGATGATGCGAATGTGGATTTGGAGGATGGAGGATATGAGAGAAAAGGAGATTTGAAGGAACAAGTGAATGTTAGTGATGAAAAGAGAAGTGAGTCAACGAGTACGTCAATGTCTGCAGAATCTGGCCATGGTGAAGAAAAGAGTAATATTGGAATTGACATTGGACTTCTTGTAACAGAGGTTCCTTCTCAGCTGGATATAGAAAACTGTGTTATGAAAGGTCATATTGGCAATCCTAAAACATTTCCCAAAGATATGAATAACCAAGTTTTTCCAGAAAGCATACGAACATTTCGAAATTTGAATGGTGAGAAACGTGTCAGAGATTGGCTTATCTGGAGTGATGTTAAACAAGCGTTATATTGTTTTCCCTGCCGATTATTTTGGAACAATCTGTGTTGCAACATTAGCTCCACATCCAAGTCTATGCTTGCATCATCAGAAGGATGATCAGCTGCTGGAAAGTGGCAAAAATTATGTAGTCGCATCCCAGAACATGAGAGAAGCAAAAGTCATAGGCAATGCTATCTGGCTTGGCAAAAATTAGAAAGATGCCTGTCTTCTGATAAGGGCATTGAAAGTCTCTTAGAGGCATCAATTGCAACATAATCTGTCAAGTGGTGCAACATTATGAAATGAATCATTGATGTTATACTATTCCTTGGAGAACATGGGCTTGCTTTGCGTGGTAGTTCATAGTGCATTGGTGACAAGGACAATGGAAATTTTTGGGGGCTAATAGAGTTGTTGTCTCATTAGGATCCAATTCTAAAAGAACATGTGTTGCAAGTTAGAGAGTCACATGAAAAGGGGGAACAACTTCAAGTGCATTATCTCTCTGCTGATTCTCAAAATAAGTTAATTGCTGAATGTTCTGAACTTGTGAAACACATTTTGCAGGATAGAAAGACAGCAAAGTACTTTGCAGTGATAGTTGATTTCACACCGGATGCATCTCATATTGAGTAGACAACATTCCTACTACGTTCTGTAATTCAAAATGAATCCCAGTTTGAAATTGTAGAACGATTTCCGAAATTTGTTGACTGCAGTGACAAAACCTGATCTGACATAGCACAGATGATTGTAGATACATTGAACGAACAAGATATTCCACTCTCCGATTGCCAAGAACAGGGTTATGACAACGCAGCCAACATGTCAGGAAAATATAAAGCTGCACAAGCAAGAATACTTGAGCAATGTCCAACTGCTATATTTTCTCCATGTGGATGTCACACACTCAATATGTGTGGAAATGATGCTGCAGAATGTATTCCTGAAACCATAACATACTTTGGAACTATACAAACTGTTTATAACTTGTTTAGATCTAGTCCACATCGATGGAAAATTTTGCAGAATTGTATTGGCTGTTCTCTTCATGGCATATCTAGCACACGGTGGTCAGACCGTGTTGAAAGTGTGAAGCCCTTTGTATCCCATCTGCCTGTCATCAAATTAGCATTAGAAGACCTCTTGAAGCTGAACCTAACTATCAAAACAAGAACATATATTAATGGAGCTTTGTCTTATGTGACATCATTCATTTGTGTGATGTCTGTTGTATGGTACAAAATATTAGTTCCAGTTGATATTTGTAACAAAGTTATCCAGTCTAGAAATGCAACACTAGAAGTTGAAGTGTCCAACATAAAAACCTTGATTTCAGAGCTGACAGATCTCTGCAACAGCTGGAAAAGTATGTGGAGTGAAGCTAAGCATTTCACTTCCAATTTACACACACAAATTAATCTGGAAGTCGTGGTGACAAAACGTAAAAGGAGGTTCCATGGTGAAGATGCCAAATTATCACAACAACATGAAACGGATGACTCCCCTGAAGAAGCGTATTTCAGAAAGTCTGTTTTCTATGTAATGTTGGATAATATTATTGGTGGACTCGCAGTTCGTTTCAATGCTGCAGCGAACATTTCTGAGAAGTTCAGCTTCCTCTGGAAGTACCTAACAATTCCTGTAGATGAGCTGAAAGAAAAATCAAAATCACTGGCAAATCAATATCCTGCTGATATCAGTGAAGATCTTATAATGGAGGTGAGTCATCTTCCAGCTGTTCATCGGTCAAATTTTGGAGAGAACCAGCTGAGCCCACTGGAGCTGCTGAATTGCTTGAAAAAGTACAAACTGGATGTACTGTTTCCAAATATGTGTGTCGGTCTGCGAAGTCTGTTGACAATTCCTGCCACTGTTGCCTCTGCAGAGCACTCATTCAGCAAGCTAAAGCTGGTAAAAATTGTTCTAAGATCCACTACATCACAAGCGTGACTAGTAGATTTGGCAAGACTCAGTATTGAGTCTGATCTAGCAAAACAGATTAATTTTGATTATGTAATTCAGAGGTTCGCTAGGAAAAAGGCCAGGAAAGCACCTTTGTTTGGCAGACAATAAATACTATTATAAATGTCTTTTACTATTATAAATATATTACTTTATTACTACATTTATACCTATACATACTTATCTAAATGTATCAATGTAATCTACGATTGTTAGAAATAAATAATAATATACACACTCACATGTGTGTGTAGAATTTGGTATAAGGGCCCACACACCTTCTTTGTACCTGGACCTGGATTTTCTCTTGGCGGCCCTGGCTAGGAGTCTAAACCTAAAACTGCACTCACTGGAAACAGCCCTCAATTTAGAAGATGCTGACATCTGTGCAGTCACAGAGATGTGGTTTAAGGCTGTGGAAAGCACCCTGGCCATACCGGGTTATAATGCCTTCCGCACATTCAGACCACAAATTGAAAGTGTGAGAAGTAAAGGCGGTAGAGGATCAATATTCATCAAAGATAAATACACCTCTAGATTGGTTAAACAAAATGCTTCTCTTGAACTAATCCAGGTCCAGTTGACTGCAAGTAAAACCCCTCTCCAAGTTATTACCAGTTATAGGACCCCTTCCATGAACCAGGACACCCACACTGCATACTTGCATCTATTTGAATCTCTCAAGATACAACCAAACGCCATGGTTTTAGGTGACTAACTACTCATCCATAGATTGGGTAAATTATATTTGTATGAACACACTTGCCCAAAGGTTCTTGGACTTCATCAACTACAGTGACCTAGACCAGTTGGTTGACACCCCCACAAGGAGCGCAAACATTCTGGATCTGTTTACTCACTAACATGGGTGATTATTGCACCACCCAGTGTGTGCAGCCTTCCCTAGTGAGGTCTGCTCATAAATCAATCTCATTAAAAATAACAATAACATCTGACCCCCCCCCCCCACTAGCAGAAAATAGACTAAAAAACTTCTCCAAAGCCAATGACAATCTAATATGTAATGACATTAATAGCTTCATAGCCCCTGCCCTCACTGATGGCATGGACACCTATACTGGGATTTATACCAATGCCTTTTATAAGCATCTATACAAATGTATTGACTCAGCTGTACCCGATAGGAACAAAACAAGATCCTCAAGAAAGAACAAGCCTGCTTGGTTGACATTCACCATTAATAGGTTATACAATAAGAGAAAGAAATTGCTGTCCAAGAGCAGGAAGGAATTCCCTCCTCGGCTTAAGCAAGCAAATAAGACACCTTGTAAGTCATTCTAAAGCTAACTATGAATCCAAAATTAGCCTCCTTCACTAAAGATAACCATAAGGCCTTCTTTAGCTACATCAGAAAGGTTAAAGGAAAAACCCAGATCTGTGCGGAACTGGTTGTTAATGTCACCACATATACTGAACCCTCAAAAATAGCCAACCTGCTAGCTGACAGGTTAAGTAAAAACTTCTTCCCCCTGACCCCACCACATATTTCCCAAAGCATCCCCTGCCACCTGTCCTCCTCCTGGTATCTCCAAGGAGCAGGTCATAAATTCTCTCTCCAAAGCCAAAAATACAGCCTCTATGGGACCTGATAATATCTCAGGCTGCATTCTAAATGAATTAAAACAGGAGCTAGCTGCATCATTGGGTGCGCCTTTTAACCACAGTCTAAGCACTGGTTTTGTACCTGCTGAATGGAAAACAGCAACTGTCATCTCATTACATAAAAGAGGCAACTGCACTGACTTGGGAACTACAGATCCATAAGCTCAACCAGCCTAATCTGCAAGGCTATGGAAAGAATAATTATGGACCTTATCAACAAAGATATAGGAGACCTCCAAATGCTCAACCTGACCCAGTTTGGCTTTGTTAAAGGGAGATCCTGCCTCTTGGACTTAGTAGTCTTTTTTGAGACAGTCACCAAAGCCCTGGACCAAGGCAAATCCATGCATATGGCCTACATGGACCTGACCAAGGCCTTTGACACTATTCCCCACTCTGATAAACTCACCCAGCTGGAGATCAAGCCATATATTGTCAGGTAGGTTGTAAACTGTCTCAGTTTGCTGATGATTGCAAACTGGGTGCAGTCATTGAGTCAACAAATGATGCCAGCATCCTACAAGAGAGACTTACACAGATGGAAGCCTGGTGCCAAAGCCATGGTGTAAAACTCAATGCAAAAAAATGCATTATCTTCCCATTCAACAAGGGCAACATCCCTGCAGATTACCACATTAATAACAACACCCTAAGCACACAATCAGTGGTGAGAGATTTGGGCCCATAGGTGGACAGCAACCTTTCCTTTGACCACCACATCTCCACAGTGGAAAGAAAGGCTTTCTACATTGCCCACCTCAAAAGTAAGGGCACTGCATCCAGAACCAAAGAGGTTATACCCTCCTGTACACCTCACTCATCAGGCCAATAATAAAGTACAATGTTACCTTTGTTATGTACATTACCACGTACCTGCAGCAACTGGAAAGACCTCAAAGGTTTCTTACAAAGAAAATTCAGGGTCTTCAGCATATGTCATATGTTGACAGTCTGAAATCACTGTCACTGTTGTGTCTTACAGACTACTCAGAGGCAACCTCTGTCTTGCATATAAAACAATTTCAGACGCTGCTCTATTGAAATTCTGCACATTCATAAATCAAATGGTGTAATATGCAGTCCCTTTAGAGAACTCAGCCTACTATGTGACATCAACAGGACTTGCTGAAGAGACAGATATGTCTCAGAGTTTACCTCTCCTCTGGAACAAACATTGAATTCAGGTGAAACAGAGACCCTCACTGACCGTATTTAAGCGTAATTTGGATGATTGTATGGGAAACCACAAATTCACCACAGGAGTTTCACCTGTGTCCTTCTTGGACAGGGGCATTAGCTGTTGACTTTGTTCCACTTAATACCTTGATATTCTTGGAAACAGCAATTGTACTTGGCTAGGCTTATAAGGGTCCTAGGGCCATTAGCCTAGTAGCCTCCTAAGATCCTATGATAACACTGTTATCTGCTGAAAGGATACTTCTCAACCCAGGATTCTTATTAATTTCTCCACCTCTCCAGATTGATAGATTTATCAAACAGACAGTGACCCCCATGAGATTATCAGAATTACTTTGTACCATACCTCAAACTATACCATCCTTCCACAATGTGGTCCTAATGTGTTATCCTTACTTCACCCTTTAGGTTATCATTTGACTCAGTTCGTGAGCTCCTATTACTTGTGCAGGTCCGGCTCTATCTGTAACAATGGATTAAATACTAGAAAAGTTATGAAAGTTCACAAATTATTGGAACCATGTTAGCAGCAGTTTAAAATTGAAAACGTATAACTTTTAGCTCTTGTTTTAGTTAAGCCCTTAGGGTCGGTGGAAGAAGCACAAAATGGGATTCATCCTTAGCAAAAAATAGTGCGCTGTCTTGCCATTAAAAGAATTAAATGAATATATAAATACATTACCATCATGTCAACAACTTCTGCAATATTACAGATAGAAAATAGCTCACAGGCAAAGATACTAGTGAAGGGTGCAGACATTTTTAGAACTGGGTATGGATGGGGCACACAATTTTGAAAAGGAATATTCTGGCTTACAGGGGACTGAATACTAATGCAAAAGGTCAAAAGTGGGTGCTTGGTCTATGTATGTATTGTATTTTTATATATATATATATATATATATATATATATATATATATATATATACATGCACACACACACATATATATATATATATATATATATATATATACATACATACACACACACACACATATATATATATATATATATATATATATATATATATCTCAAATCATGCAGTTTGATCAGTTTTATGCTTGTTTTTGAAGTATGATACAACTCACCTCCAACCTTTTCAGTAGACAAGTTTATATTAATGACTGCCTCATATGGCAAAAAGAATGAATTGTATTATTACTTCAACAGTTGAATCTCTCACACACTGTTTCTTTGTTAATGGGACAACTTGCAAGCTACCTTGTGTCTCTAAAAACAACTGGCATAGCACAAAGAAAACACAGTAATGAATCAGTTCTCCTCCTGAGAATGATTAAGCGTTTCAAAGGAAACCCAGAGACATATTACAGGAAAGACACACTGAAATATAAAATACAAACCTAACTTGTTTAATGAAGAATTCCAGACATTTTTTGCAGGGCTCAATTCAGGTTTCAGATTATTTGTGTTGGCCTTTGAGTGTTCAGCACAATCCCACACTGAGAGTACAGAATTCACTGCCATCAGTTAAATTGTGACTTCAACTCGTGTCTTTGTGTTATTGCTGATGATTTGTCTAGTATATCTGGCAATAGGAATCTCTCTTATGGCACCTCCAGTCTCTTTCAATAGGTTAATAAAATCTTTGCAAAAATCTGCATTGAGTTATAGTACCTTAGTCATGGATGGCACCCAAAGGAGTGTTGCTAATTTTAAACATGACAGAGCCATTCATTTCTGCATGGCATAGTTCTTTTATTCATTATTCTTAGATTCGAATGTACATTAAGAGCCTTTTGTACACAGGAAGTATGTTCTCATCTTGACTCGGTGGGGGGATACTAAAGACTGCGAGTGTAAGGAAAGTTTCAAATGTGAAAACATATTCTGAAATGCTGTAAACTTGCTGCATGTGTGCACTTGCCTTTCAAACCTACTGAAAAAGTGATGGCAGCTCTTAAATGTTATTTAACAGATAATTCATACTAAGTTAAGCAGTACTTAAGCGGTATGAAATGGGACCAGCAGATACTTGTACAAGGCCTGTAATGAGTATATGATATTAACTAATACAAGCATAAAAATGTAGTTGTGTACACAGGAGTATTTCAAAGGTGTAAGAAAAATATTTTAAAAGGATAATTCTTCTTTGCCACTAAATATTGTACTAGCACTTAATCTCCACAACATACAAATTGTTTGAGTAGTGTAGATCACTGCCACAAAGCATCTGAGTGTTACAGTACATATAAGTGATTATAAAACTTCTTTACAATGCTACAATGTTACAATGCAAGTCAGAATTCACCCTGTAAGAAACCCAAAGATGATTATATAAGAACAAAATAGTAGTCATGTAACACAAATAACAGTAATCTCTTCTGACTCAATTGCGCAATATTGCCATTTTCAGAAATGTGAGCAAGAGATAAATTTTGCTTTTGATCTCTTTATTAACACAATATATCTCACTGAAGATATAACTGACGGGGCCACAGATAACACCCTGACATCTTAGCTCAAATATAAATATAACCATACCTCTCAACCTCTTAGCGCAAGAAATCTGGAAAATGCCTAAAATAATGGTGGGACAAAGGCCCAAAGATAGGGACAGATTTTAAATATTGCCTTTATAAACACAGAAAGTTGTTAAAATAGCAATATTTGTGTTAGTGTGCATTTTTTGAAGGATATGAAGTCTGAAACTCAAACATGTGCCTTTATTTAGTGACTTACGTGATTTGCCAGAAAATCACAAATTTTACAAGCAGATCAAAAATATGAGGCAAAAATCTAGACAGTTCAGAGGTATTACTAGCATATATAGACATTTATTTATACATGAACACAGGTTTACATATAATTACTGAACTTAAGCAGTGAAATAATCCATAATAACTAATTTTAGTCAGAACCCAGGCAAAAGGAAACATCTTGCAAGTACATAATGGAATAACACAGATCAGTACAAACAACACAGTACAAAAATACATTTCAGGATTTCAGTGAATAACAGAGCTAAAGTACAGTAGAGAATCAAAACAGAAGAAAGAAACAAAATGTTCACTTAAAAGTCTCATGTAGTTTGGTAAACTAATCTGTAGGGGAAGGAAAAATTACGATATTGTTTGCTGTCACCAGCATAACCAAGCAGTTAACATAATTTAAAACAGCAGCACTTAGACAAACGAAGCAGGTAAGAACTGGTATGGAAGTTAAAAGAACAGTCTGTTATTTTCTTGTGTGTGTGTGTGTGTGTGTGTGTGTGTGTGTGTGTGTGTGTGTGTGTGTGTGTGTGTGTCTGGGTACATGTAAGTGGGCAAAGAGAGGGGCAGCGATTCTGAAAGGCTAAGGCTCTGCACATGAATGCTTCTTCACACATCCTCAACTGTTGCTCAAGTTGGCAGATTTGTTATTTTGGAATGCTTCTAGCTTAACTTATTTTATTTCATAAATAAATAAACAATCATCTTGAGCCAAGGTTTACACTGCTGGGTGGCTGGTACATACATACATACATATATACATGCATGCATAAATAAATAAATGGCACTAATGGCACTTCAGCTCTATTCAGTAGCATACCGCCTGCTCAGAGGTGATCTCTGCCTGACGTACAAGGCCATGTCCAATCAGGATCTGATGGACATGCTCCACCTCAAAAAATTCAAATCCATCAGGACCACGAGAGCTAAAGACTTAAACCTCGGCACAAGTATGAATAGGACATGCTGGAGGGATAGATTCATAACCCAGAGGCTTCCCATGCTTTGGAACAGGATCCCAGTTCGTATTAGGCAGAGCCGTCACTGACTCTCTTCAAGAGAAATCTTGATGAGTGGATGGGAGATCGTAAGTTTACCCCAGGGGTCACATCTGTGTCACTGCTAGACAGGGGCACAATAAACTAATTCTATTATATAAGGGGACCTTCATTGTGTCACTACTAGACAGAGGCACAGTATTCTAGATTTATTCTATACATTTTTGTACCATTTCATGGGGTGGCAAAAGCCACATCACTATGGCTAGGCTTACAAATGCCCCAGGGCAGATAGCCTAGTACTATACTATGAAACTATGAAAGTACCATGTACACTCCTTTAGCACAGAGCTGCTCTGGTCATGAAAATCTACTCACAGAACCATTATCCCTCAACCTCTCTCACATAGCCCTGTCAGGGTTCCATAGCTATCTCAAAAACAGACAGCACATGTTCATAGGTTCATAGGTAGGTACTAGGCTATTGGCCCTAGGGCCTATATAAGCCTAGCCAAACAGTACCCTGGCCTTTGCCACCCAAGAAAATTATTTTCCTGTGCCCCTGTCAAGCAGAGCCACAGAAGTGATCCCCAGGGTGAATTTCCTATCTCCCATCCAATCATCAAGAGTTTTCTTGAAGAGTGCTAATGATGAGCTTTGTTTGATATAGATAGGTAGTTTGTTCCAGAGTATGGGAAGTCTCTGAGACAGGAATCTATCCCTCCAGCATGTTATGTGTATTGTGGTGACAAGGTTTAGGTCCTTAGAGCGTGTAGCTCGGAGGGATTGGGATTTCTTTACTTGGAGCATGTCCAACAGCTCTGGGTTTGTCATAGCTTTGTATGTAAGGCAGAGATCATCTCTGAGTAAGCGATATGCGACAGAGTAAAGCTGGAGTTTTTTGAGATGGTCTGCATAGGGCATCTGTTTGAGGCCAGTAATCCTCTTTGTGAGGTATTTCTGTGGTCTTTCCAGTTGTTTGTAGATGTCTTGTGAGGTACATACCAAAAGGGGCATTGTACTCTATAATGGGTCTAATGTGTGATGAGTAGAGGGGAACAATGACCTATTTTTTCCTGGATGAGAAACCTTTTGTGATGAGGTGTGCCAAGTAGAAGATTTCCTGACTACTGTAGTGATGTGATTATCAAAGGAGAGACTACTGTCCACCTGTGTCCCAAGGTGTCTTATCACACTTTCGGTGTTAATTAGACTACTGCCTATGTGGTAGTTCATGGGTACAGAGTTTTTACCAAAAGGGATTACAATGCACTTTTTGGCACTGAGCTTGAGGCCATGGCTTTGACACCAGGCATCTGTCTCAGTGAGGCCCTTTTGTAGGATGTTCACATCGTTAGGAGATTTGATTATGGCTCCTAGTTTGCAGTCATCTGCGAACTTTGTTAGCCAAAGACCTTCTGTGTTAGCCTGTACTTCAAAGAAGTAGATACCAAACAGGAGAGGACCTAGGACTGAACCCTGTAGTACTCCACTTGTCACTGGTCTGAGGTTAGATTTAGAGTCTGCTACTTTCACAGTGTGGGTTCGGTCAGTGAGCCAGTTGGCAACCCGTCTTGTGACATAGGGATTTATACCTTGTTTAGTGAGTTTGTCTATAATTCCAGAGTGGGGGACGGTGCTGAAAGCATTGGCGAGATCTAGATAGGCTGTGTGTACCACCTTACCCTTATCTACAGCTTTGGTGACCACTTCAAAGAAGTCTATCGGGTTTAGGAGACATGATCTGCCTTTTACAAACCCGAACTGGGTAGGGTCCAGAGTTTGGAGATTACCAATGTCATTGTTTATAAGTTACATGATGATATGCTCCATTTTGCAGACCAGGCTTGTCAGGCTAATGGGGTGGTAGTTCCCAGGGTCTGTGGTGGCTCCGCCTTTGTGGAGTGCGATAACAGTTGCTGTGCACCATTCAGTGGGCACAAAGCCTGAGGTGAGGCTATGATTGAACATGGTACTTAGGTGGGATGCCAGTTCATTCTGTAGTTCACCTGGGATGTTGTCAGGTCCCATGGATGCTGTGTTCTTGGCTTTGGATAGTGTGTTTTTTACCTGTGCAGCCATGATTACAGGTACTTTGCATTCTTCCGGTATAGAGATGGGTCCTTTAGGGGATGGGAGAGGGGTAAAGTTAGCAGTGAACCTATCTGTCCGGATGTTGACAATATCAGTTGGTTCTGTATATTTAGTGCCATTGTGCTGTAACTCAGAGCAGATCTGAGTGTTGCCTTTGAGATTCTTGACATAGCTATAGAATGCTTTGTGGTTGTCTCTAGAATCAGTGGTGATTTTGTTTTCATAACTTGCTTTGGAGGATTTTATGAGGGATCTCAGCTTCTTACTGTGGCTGACCACGAAGTTCCTCCAATCATGGGATTTTACTCTTTTTTGCAACAGTTTCTTCTGTTGTAGAGTTTGTTTATAGCAGGGGACCACCAGATGGGCTTCCTTTTTTTGGAGGATAGCATCTTGGTTCTGTTAGGGATTGCATGATCCATGCACTCATGTAAGTGCTTATAAAGTGCAATTGTATAGAATTCAGCAATCATATCTCTATTGTCCATCAGCATTGGTGTCATGAAGTTTGCCACTTCTGTCTTAAGAAGCATGAAGTTGGCTTTGGAGAAATTTTTTACAGTGGTTTCCCTAATGGGGGGTGGGGTTGGGATGTGGATGTCTAGGGTGATTTGCTTGTAGTCGGAACTGACCAACGAGGAATTGACCTCTGGTGTGGAATACCGGTTGCCCATGTTGGTAATGACCAGGTCTAGGATATTGCTGCCCCTGGTGGGGGTGTGGATAAGTTGATCCAAGGCATTGGAATTTATGAATTCCAGAAAACGTTGAGCACAAGAGTTGGTACATGAGTAGTTTTCCCAGTTAATGGTGGGGTAGTTGAAATCACCCATTATTAGGGTGTTAGGTTGTACCCTAATATTTTCCAGTGTATCAAGAAATGAGGAGTGGGAATCCTGGGGCATGGTGGGGGATCTGTAGTAAGCTACAGTTTGCATTGCAGTCTTGCCCAGAGTTAGTTGCACTTGGATAATCTCAGATGCATTATGCTGAGCAACTAGCCTGGAGGTGTGGATATCCTTAATGAATATGGACACACCTCCACCTTTAGTGCTTCGGTCCAAGTTAAGTGGCTGAAAGGTGTGGTATGAATTATAGCCTGGTAATGCAGGGGTTCTCTCTGGAGACTTGAACCAGGTCTCTGTCACTGCACAGATGTCAATGTTCTCCATTTTAAGGAGTGCCTCGAGTGAGTGCATTTTGAGGTTTAGACTTCTAGCAATGAGTAGCATTACCCTCAGATTTTGCTTGCTTGCACTTGTTGCGGTGGTGAATTTGTCATTTGAATCTAGCCTAAAAAAGGCACTATAGGGTTGGCAAGAGCCTTAGCCAGTATCCGGAATCCCAAGGGCGACAGGTGCAGACCATCTCTGGCAAAGCATCGTGGTTTGTTGATCATGTCATCCCAGGCAGACAGATACTGGATCCCCTTAGAATGACACCAGAAGCCTAGCCAATTGTTGAAGTCAATCATTTTGTCCTTGTACTGTGGTATCATTCTGGGTGATGGCAGGATGCTACTCAGGGCTAGGGTTATACCTGTTTGGGCTACAAGATCAGAAAGCTCCTCCATGTCTCTTTTCATGTAGTCCAGGGAGGTACATCTCAGGTCATTCACACCAACATGGACAATAACAGAGTCATATTTGTACTTGGTGTGGAGTGACCTGAGTGCATGCATTATGTGGCGGATTTTGGCACCTGACAGGCAGCTGACAGTGACTTTCTCCTTGTTTAGCCTGGGGAGTAGAACATTAGTGTGCCTGACTATAGAGTCATCTATGACTAGAGTGTTAGGTACGTTGTTATGCCTCATTGGCTGTGCTTGAGTAGCACACTAAGTTTGTGGGCTATGTGTCATTTGGGTTGTGTTGGGGGGGTGGAGGTTGCTTGCGTTTCTGCTTTGGAGGTCCCTGTTGCTTGGGTAGATTTTTTTTGAGAGCCTCCATGAATGTAGGTGTATGTTTTGTGTTTCTATGTGTGTGTGTTTTGGTGGTGTAGGTTTTGAGGGACTATGTGATGAGTGTGGTGTGGTGCAAGTGTTTACCTTCTCCTCTTTACTGTCTAGTCCAGTCTTGGGTGAAGAGAGTTTTGCTTCCAGTTTGGTTATATAAGTGCATCTCTCACAGGTTGTAGTGTTGGGTGGTAGGAGGAAAGGGTTGTCTGTGTACATGAGGCAATTGCTACATTGCCCCAAGATGCCCAGATTCATCATTTTGACAGGAGAAAACACCGGGAGCTGACCCTTAGACATGCCTGGATAGGTGCTTATTTATTAAGTACTAAAAACTGTTTTCCTCTAGACAAGTGAGGAAAGTTGAGTGCTGTAGTAATTTGTAGCTTATTTAGTGATTACAATGCGTTCTGAACAAGTACTGAGCTCAAAGAAACAGATTTGAGTGCTGAAACTAGACAAATGGCTAGTTCTAAGAAACAAAATTAAGCTAGAAGGCCTCCCTCCAACACAGAAAGGCTTGGGGTCTCAGAAGCATACAAACAGTCCTGGATACAGCAAATCTGTATCTGGACTAGACAACTTATAGGAAAGGCAGGAAACAAGCTTAGAAGACATTTTTTTTTGTAAAATGGAAAGGGGAAAGGAGGAGCAGATGCTAACTGGGTTGGCCTTCTCAAATGTTCTCCCTGGAAAAGGTAGAATGAGGTAATGACACGAGACTAGGAGGAGTGTCCCAGATCAAATTTACAGTAGGGGTGGGCAACTGCAAAGCCACCAAGTATAAAAACAGGATACCAAGAGGGTGGGAAACAAAAATCAGAACAAACAAACCCAACCAGATACTTAACAATTGTAGATAGGGTTGCCACCTTTTCAGCAGGCCAAAGTGGGACATGGGGGTGTGGCCAGTATGACACTGGTCACAACCTCTACAATGACGTCACCACAGGAGCGGTGAAGGAGATGCTGTTATGGGTACGACGGATGACTGCTGGAGTGGCTAGCTAGCTGGCTGCTGGAGTGGCTGGTTGGCTGGCTGCTGGAGTGGCTAGCTGGCTGGCTGCTGGAGTGGCTAGCTGACTGGCTGGCCGGCTGCTGGAGCCTGCTAACTTATAGACCATTCATTTTTTTCACTGCAAGTAAAATGCAACATAGTTAATAAAATAAAAACTTCCATACTGCTGTGATTATTAACTGTGCTCTGACTCATTAGGACAAAAGGTATCTAAACCTGCAAATGACGTAATAATAAATATTAAATAACATAAAGTGTTAATGTTCTTGTTAGTAAATGGAAATTATCAATGTTGGTTCTCAGCAAAAGGCCTGATTTAGCATGGGAGACTGAAGGCAGCATTTCAAGTCGACCATGAGTTCAGTGTTTTTGTATAGTCACTCCTCTTTTCAGGGTGAAGTTAGCATGCATTTTACAATGACTGATGGTATTTTCCATAGACCCCCCCCATAATAATGCATGATTATCATCAAAAAGGTTGCGTTCGTTTTGTGTTTGAGCTCCTGACCGCGATCTTTGCAGGGCTCTTCCTGCTCCAATCCCCACCCCTTTCATGAATTGCAGCCAATTGCTGCATGAATTACAACACCCGGACCTAACCGGCAACAGCTTTGCCTGCAGGTCCGGGTTGGTGACGTAACTGAATTGCTGTGGAAAAGCCGTAAGTAATTGCAGCTTTTCCACGGCAATTCAGTGCGATTGAAAAGCGGGACTTTTCAAGTCCCACTACTTTCCACAGCGGGCAATGGGATGAGGCAGCTCAACCTGTGAGTGTCCTGCTGACAACGGGATGGGTGGCAACCTTAATTGTAGAAAATTCTACTTAATACCTTACACACAGTGAGTAAAATAAAAGTGCTATAAATAACTCAGAAATAAGCAAAAAACAGGATACTTAATGTTATATATCTCAGATTCGTTAGCTCAGATCCCTTCCTCCGACTAGCTCAGTGTGAAATGGCAGAAACAATCACATGTTAACTTCTTAAGTAACAAAGTTGAATCCTGAAACAACTTTAAAAAAAGCTTGAAGGAACCAATGGGGTGCTTATTCCAAGGCGTAGTCCTGGCAACCCCAGTCAGCCAATGACCACAAACAATTCACTCTCACTGAAATGCTATACTGGCTTTGGCTAAGCTATGATGACCTGGGACATGTGCTCAGACACACAGCCTCTACTAACAAACTGGTTACAAGTCTTTTAAGCCTTCCATACTGTTTCCCTTGAAGTCCCACAGGATTCAGTACTTGGCTGTCTCTTATTCAATATCTTTATAAATACACTTCACTCATCTTCCATGCACACAACCATAATGCAACATACAGATTATTCTACCTTCATTTACTCTGCAGTAACCATCTCTAAAATTAATCACCTCACCCAGGACTCCTCATCCATTGAAACATGGCTAGGAACATCTCACCTTCTTCTAAATCCTAAAGAAACAAAACTAATGTTTTTAACCCCACACATTTCTCAAACCAAACAAAATCTTTCAAAATATTCTTCAAAAATAACTACAGAATAGAAAAGGTGCAGCCATCAAAGTAAATTGTTCTCAACAGATAAATGCCTAAAGTTAGATCTATACACTCTTGAAGTTGTTAAAAAAGTAATAAAATGTGGTGTAATATACAGAAGTAAACACTGTCTCACTGATGGCATTAGACAAAACATTGCATCAACCTAATTACTACCATCTCTCTTTTATGCCTCTCCATTCTGAATAAGATTCATAGCACCCAAAAAATGAAACAAGATAGTTGTTACAACATGATTACTAGCTTTGCCAACAACCTACTTACAAATTATTACCACTGCATAGCCCTAAAACAATTATATTGACTAGAGCTCCCAAAGTATCTTACCTACTCAAACTATTTTTTGCCCATAAATATATAAACCAGAAACTGTCCAGCACTACAAAATACCATAAAAAACTGTTCCCCAGCCACTTTTACTTATCACAGAATCTAATAATAGTGCTGGTGACTCACTCTACTCCTGCTTTGTCGGCAAACTTTGGAACTCCTTACCAGTGCATTTAAAGCAAACTGAAAAACCAAAGGTTTTAAAAAAGCAACTTAAACAATACCTAAATAACTCAGGTCTATATTATAACATCGAAGTCTTAAAACTTTGAATGTTATAATATCGAAGCCTATGCACCGAACGCTGAAAATAGCGAAGCTGCAGAATATTAAATACTTTCCTAGGGAAAGTATTTGGTTGGCCATTTCTGCAGCTTCGCTATTTCCTTGACTGTGGAGCGAAGGTTACGGACTGGATTAAGGTAAGTGTGTTAACGAAGGTGAGTGTGCGATAGGGACCTTAGGGTTAGGGAGCGGGTAAGGTGAGTGTGCGATAGTTGGGGACTTTACGGTTAGGGAGCGGGTAAGGTGAGTGTGTGATAGTTACGGACTTTAGGGTTAGGGTTGGGTTAAGGTAAGTGGATAGCTAGTAGTGTGTGTATGGTTTAGTGTAGGGTTTTGTGATGTGCATGTGTGTGGATTATTTACTTTGGTGTGCTTGTGTTGTGTGTATGTTTGTCAGAACAGTAATTTTTTTCCCTGGGAAAAAAAATTCACTATTCTGAGTGTGCGATTTTCTGGTCTTTCGATCGAATGGGTTCGATATTATAGCATTCGAAGTTTTAAGACTTCAGTGTTATAAAATAGACCCAATAACTCTTGGCTATGCTCTTACTCTGCCCCATGTTAATACTTCAACTGTAAGTGCCAAAACTACTGCTTAATTTATCAGTTATTATTTAGTGCATGTTAATGCTGTTATATGCAGTTTTCTGCCTCTTAACTTTCACTCTGTTTCAAAATACAAGTATCTCTTCTATCCTTTCTCACCCTTGAAATCTTACCAAATTACCATTCAACTGCTATACGTCTCTTTCATTTAACCATGTCTATATGCAGTACTTTGTCTTTACACCTCAGCTTCATCTTTGGCATCACATCAAAGTAGGTACTTTTATTACTCACAAATATCTACTGTTGCATTGTAATATGGCTTATATTTATCCAATGTATGTCAATGTAGGTTCATCATAATATTGCAGGATATGGATTATGGTCACGTACTTTACTGAATGTTTTTATTTAATCATATGTCTCTGTACTGCAATAATTCTATGTGAATTTTATTCTTTGTATTAATGTATGACATTGTATAATTTTTGTGTGGAACTTTTTTTGCCAGGCCTCCACTGAAAAGCTTTTTTTTTTTTGCTCAAATTTTCCCAGTCAACAAATGGAAATAAATAAATGAATTAGCGAAACAAGTATCTGAGATTTCTGCATCTTTTTCATGTCACTATTTAATTTCTGTTTGATACTTTGAAAACTTGCTGATAAACATCTTATAGGTCACTTGCCTGGGTCAGTGAAGCTGAAGTCACAGTTGCTTGAGCATGGTGGGAGCAGTTCTGATGTTGCTTGCTTAGCATAATTGCAAGATCAAAGATATCATGTAGTAGTGATTTGTTGGGGTTTATTCTATCATTCTTCTAGAGACAGAGTGAGACTGGTGTAGCAGTGCCTGCCAGTGATTGCTCTTACTCTGAGGTACAAAGATCTTAGAGTGAGGATAATAAAATAAGGAAAACTGGGGAAAGCAACTCCTCTACATAGAAGCCCCCTGCAAAGGGACTACCAGAAGATTGCTGTACTACAAAAATGTGTTTTGTTTCATCTCACTTACTTGTAAGATGACACTTTTGACTACAAGTGTTACCAGGATGTGTGTTTTTGAACTGCTCCTTCCAAACTCCTGGGAAACGGCTGCAGGGAAAACATTAATGGAAGTCACCTGACCTAATGTGATCACTGCTTGATACTCATGTAACTTTATTATATTAGTTGCTTTCTCCTGTTTCCAGTTATTGTATATGTGGCAGACACCCCCAGTATGACAAAGGTTTAGCTCAGGATCAATAACTGCTGGAGGTATAAGGTAGAAAAGGCTGATTTTATCCTCATGGCTACTAAATGTCTGGGTAATGGTCATGTAGGACAAACTTTGTTTAGCTAGTACAGCAATGTTGGGACATGAACAGCTTTCTATAACTTAGTATAACTTTTGGCTATAAGTTGTTTCATCCTACAGACATATTGATAATGCCATCCTTGTCTGCCTCAGAAGAAGCAATTAAAAAAAACGGAAATCTCTTTGAGAACAAGCAAAAACCTTCCAAAACAGTATTGAAAAAAATTAAAACCATCTATGGTTACATGCCAAATTTGCACCAAAGACCCCAGCTAGAATCTAACTTCGTACAACTCTAAATACATTAGGATGGTTTGATCACCGAATCTACTACCACTCTAACAACTAAAGGTAGCTTACAAAATGTTACACAATTTTGAGAAGTGTCCATCTCTCACAAACCAAAACCAAAAACCGAATCCAAACTCTCTCCAAAGGAAAAAAAACGGCACCCGCAAGAAGTCTTTAAGCACACACAGCAGTTTTGAATCCAAAATTCCTTACAAATTACAACTTCAAAACACGATAAACGCTTTCGTTCCGACATTTACACTATAAAAGAACTTCATCAGATGAAAATAAACCATGCAATAAGCTATTTAAATAGCTTGTAGCCAATCATCCCACATGAATAATTAATATGCAATTAGAAACAATTAATATGCAGTTTAAAAACACGACCCTCTATACTTACCCCCTATATTTAGATCTCTTTACAATGCCACAACTCGGCTGAAAACCATCTCAGTTGTAATAAATATTTACCATAGATATTTGCAATAAATACATCTACCTTTTCAAAGCCTTTAGTTTCAAGAGACATACTATAGATTCCGCCTCGTTTAATCCCGGCCAAAAGCAAGCATTTAATCTTACTTGCCATCTAAATTCTGCTTTTTCTAACAGAAGTATTACGCCCCCCCCCCCCGTTCAGATATCGAAATTGTTTCCAACACTATAAATTTAAAAGAATGGCCACATTGTTCTATAGAATTGTCTCGTGAGAGCATATTTTTTCAAAGGTATATCGCTGAAATGCTCCTTCATCCTTATCCTTAACTTACGTTCAGTCTTGCCTATGAAAAAACACGGGCAAGACAAACACATGGCACAATAAACAACTCTGGAGGTATTACAATTTGGTTTCCCATAAATCTTAAACCATTAAGCATCACTTCACTTACAAAGCTCTCACAAACCTCATAGAATTATATACCCATTCAAGAACTCTCTTATCCTTCACTCAAAACCATTTCTTGATAATAAAGTCAACTTTGGAGATTCATTATACTCTAGCTCAGTAGGCTAAACTCTGGACACAAAATCCCAACTGAAATATGTTAACTGCCAGTCTCAAAGTATTTCATTCAATCTAAATTAAATGAATATCTCAAAATCAAGTGGCGCTGTCAATGTGTCACACATACTTAATATGACAATGGCAATAATAATGTTTAAAACTTATCTAAACAGAATATGTATTTAGTGGTTCAGTCTGCATCTTTATGCATTCAAGTGCTTCATGTTCTGCTTTCGGCTTTTCCCGGTTAGGGGTCGCCACAGCAGATCACCTGTCCGCTCATGATTGGCAGTGGAGTTTTACAGTGTCGAGTTGCCAGCCCGGCGCCCAACCTTCCACAGAAGGCACACACACCCATGCACTCACACCTAGGGCCAATTTAGAGTGTCCAATCCACCTGCAGCATGTCTTTGGGATGTGGGAGGAAACCGGAGCACCCGCACAGAAGGCATCCCAGCTGAGGATCGAACCGGAGAACCTCTTGCTGTGAGGTGGCAATGCTAACCACTGCACCACTGTGGCCGCCCATTCAAGTGCTTCATCTATAAATATAAAACCTATTTTCTTAACTAAGTATTTTTTATTTATCTCTCTAATTCTTTCACCTTTATATACACTATTTCTTCTATTTGCCCTACATCATTATACTTCCCTCCATTATTATATGCCTAATTATCCATCATTTTGTCTCTATATTTCCTCCTTTATGCTATTGAGTTTCTGTCTTTATTATTCATTTTATTTATTTATCCTTTGTTGACTTGAGCTAGTAGCCTCTTTTAGATAGAAACCCACTGTATTGGTGCCATGGGATCCTTTACATCCACATGAACTACTACTAACTCAAGCAGATGGGGCCTAAGTTTAATGTCTCATCCAAAGCAAGGTACACTCTAAAGTGCAACACCCCTCATATACTGCACCATGGTGTTAGTCATTTTCAGTAATTGACCTACCTGGTGTGGGAATAGAACCCACAGCCTTCTGCATCCAAGGTAAGTGTGCTACCTGTTGCACCACTGAGACTTTTACTCTTTAATTTGCAGGTATTGTATCAAGAAAAAAAATGATTCAATGATTCAGTTATTATGCTGTTCATATGTATTTACTGTACTAACTGCTACTGTGTAATGGTTTGTGATTTAATTGTCTATACCTTAATTTCCTGTTACCATATTACTACGCATGCAAAATTTCTTCTAGGGCTACACCAAAAAGGTACAATAGCCTAGCTGGCCTAATCCAATTAACAAATGGAAATAAAAGTGATATGAAAGAAAAAAAGAAAGAATTAATGAATGAATGAATGAATGAATACAAAATTTGTGATGAACACGAAGAACAAGAACACATTTCTGAAGTCCACCAAAAAAGGGGGGTGTGTAGAAGATATGACAACTGATGGCACCTGTTCCTTTAATTATAGCATTATGAAATGAGACCTCTTTGGAGCTGAACTATGAATCAGAAGCATTCTACAAACCTTTTGTCATATGGCACTTCTGTTAGTTAACTGTTGTCTTGTTAGGTAGCCTACGTTAACACATCATCTTTGTTTCTTTTTATGAAGACTATCATAACTCATTTTGTGTTTGTTTGTTTCAGCAGAGTTTCTTGGTCCTGTTTTCCACAATAAAGTTATTAAATATGGAAACAATCTCCATATCATGCAATCCCTCTGCTGAATTTAGAACTCAGTAATCAACCAAATAAACTTACATTCTCTCAGTCTTTCAGCCTCTTCACTCAGCGATCATCACCCAATTACTTCCTGACTCTCTGATAAATAGAGAGTTGCTATATCCATCTAACACTATTCATTTTGTCTTATTTATTTACTTATTCTTTTGTTGACCAAGAATGTTTGACTCAGCTAGAAATTAGCCACTTTTCAACAGAAGTCCAGGAAGAAAACCAACCAATAATCTATTTATCATAGGAATCAAGGAGCCTCGATCCTCATCACTGACTCTGGTGAGGTACAGTCAATAAGAGCAAAGATGGATTCACACAGTATTTTCAGATGCAGCTCCATGCACCAAGCACAATTTCACTTAAGAGCAAACAGGAAGCATGCTTCAGACCTGGGCTGGACTTACTTTCTCTCTCCAGACCAACACAAAACTCCACATTGACCACTTTGGAGCTCTGTGCCTCTGTTCCCAGTAGCTGACACACACACACTTGGATATTTGAGTTTCACATACACATACACACCTGGGAAAAGCTGGTACAGATTTACTAGCTGTGCCCCTTTCTGCCCAGACTCTGAGGTAATCATGCTGCCACCAGTCAACTACCGTAAGGTTCTTACAATGTGTACTCAATTACGCTGTGTAAAATTAATACTAATATAAATGGTAGGGTGTGACCAAAGCAGCAATGTTTTCAGGAGTGGCCACAGTGTCACTAAAAAAGCATAAGTGCTCTCTGGATATTAAAATTATTCTTTAAAGGACCAGCCACAATGAAAGATATTAAAATATTTAATGATACATAATAAAACAGAAAACAGGAGAATAGTGAATACAATAACAACAGAGTTTCAACCACAGAGATATAGAAAATAATACAGTTGTATAGTTTCTCACAGATGCAGAAAACAATACTAAACTATTCTCACTAAACATCCCTGACTGACTAAAGAATTACTGTTATCTGACTACTTACTAAAGCAAGGCAAGCTGATGTGTGCTGAGTGTCTTAGGTTCATAGGTTTATAGGTAGATACTAGGCTATCTGCCCGAGGGCATTTGTAAGCCTAGCCAGAGTTTGTCGGCTTTCGCCACCCCATTGATTAATTGACTGATCCTCTGTCAAGCAGAGCCAATGAAGTGATCCCAGGTGTGTATTTTCTGTTACCCATCTGCTCGTCAAGGTTTCTCTTGAAGATTGTTAGTGAGGGGCTCTGCCTGATGTAATTTGGAATTTTGTTCCAAAGCATGGGGAGTCTCTGTGACAGGAATTTATCCCTCCAGCATGTTCTATTTATTGTTGTGATGAGGTTTAGCTCACTAGAGCACGTGGCTCGCAGTTACTTGGATTTCTTTAGGTGGAGCATGTCCATCAATTCTGAGTTGGACATGGCTTTGAAAGTCAGGCAGAGATCATCTCTGAGTAAGCGATATGCCACAGTCGGGCTGCATAGGACATACGTTTGAGACCAGTAATCCTCTTGGTGATGTACTTTTGTGGTCTTTCCAGCTGTTGGAAGTGTCTTGTGAGGTACATCCCAAATGGGGCATTGTACTCTATGATGGGTCTAATGAGTGATGAGTAGAGGGGCACTATAACCACTTTATTTCTAGATGCAAACCCTTTAGTAATTAGATGGGCCACACAGAAGGATTTCCTAACTACTTTGGCAATATGATTGTCAAAGGAGAGACTACTATCTACCTGGGTCTCCAGATCCCTTATTACCTTTCTGTATTAAGGGGGCTGCCACCCACGGTTGTGGTGTTGCGGTAGCGTTGTCACCTCACAGTAAGACGCTGTCCGGTTCGATTCTCAGCTAAGGCGTCTTCTGCGTGGAGACATGCGTGAATGGGCATACCTTCATTTAAGGTTGTGCATCAGGGCTGGTAACTCGGCACGTAAAAATCAACTACCAATCATTAGCGGACCAGAGTTCCGCTGTGGCGACCCCTAACCGGGAAAAGCTGAAAGACACAACAACAACATTAAGGGGGCTGCCACCTATGTGGTAATTCGTGGGTGTTTTGTTTTTCCCAAACGGGATGACTATGCATTTTTTGGCATTTAGCTTGAGGCCATGACTTTGACACCAGGTGTCCATCTCAGTAAGGCCCTTTTGGAGGATGTCCATGTCAGCCGGAGAATCAATTATGCCTCCCAGTTTGCAGTCATCAGCAAACTTGCTTAGCCATAGTCCTCCTGTGTTTGCGTGCATGTCTGATAAGTATATGCCAAACAGTAGGGGTCTCAGGACTGAGCCTTGTGGGACACCACTTGTGACTGGTTTAGAGTCGGACCTGGAGCCCACTGTTCTTACTGTGTGAGTTCCGTCTGTAAGCCAGTTGGCAACCCATCTCGTGACATAGGGGTTTATGTTCAGGCTGGTGAGTTTTTCTGTAATACCCGAGTGGGGAATGGTGTTGAAAGCCTTGGCAAGGTCAAGGTAGGCTGTGTGAACCACCTTTCCCTTGTCTATGGCCTTGGTGACTGTCTTGAAGAAGTCAACCAGGTTTAGTAGGCATGATCTGCCCTTAACAAAGCCGAACTGGGTCGGGTCAAGTGTTTGGAGGTTCCCAATGTCTTTGTTAATGAGTTCCATGATGATGTGCTCCATAGCCTTGCAGACCAGGCTAGTCAGGCTTATGGGGTGATAGTTACCAGGATCAGTTGTGGCCCCTCCTCTGTGGAGAGGAATAACCGTTGCTGTACACCATTTTATGGGCAGATAGCCTGTGGAGATGCTGAGGTTGAACAGCATGTTTAGGTGGGGGGTTAGTTCATTCTGTAGTTCGTGCAAGACGTAGCCTGGGATACCATCTGGTCCCATTGATGCTGTATTTTTGGCTTTCGAAAGGGCTGTTTTCACATGTGCGTCTGTGATTTTTGGGACACTACACTTTTCTGGTATTGTTGTGGGCCCTTTTGAAGGTGAGAGGGGGATGAAGTTTGCACTGAATCTATCTGCCAGGATGTTGGCAATATCAGTAGGTACAGTATATTTTGTGCTATTCTGCACTAGTTCAGTGCATATCTACAAGTTGCCACTTAGATTCTTAACATAGCTAAAGAAGGCTTTGTGGTTATCTTTTGAATCCTTGGCTATTTTTCTTTTGAAGTTAGCCTTGGATGATTTCATGAGGGACCTCAGTTTCTTACTGATACTGATCAGGGATGTCTTTCCTTCTTGGGATTTGCTTTTTTTCTCAACTAGTTTCCTCCTTCTATTGTATAGCCTGTTTATTGCAGGGGTCCACCAAACTGGTTTCCTTCTCTTAGAGAAGTGAGTCTTAGTTTTGCTAGGGATGGCACAATCCATGTATCCTTGTAGGTGCTCATAGAGTGTATTTGTAAAGGTTTATGTATCTTGGGCAGTGTTATCCTTTAGCTTGGGGGCTGTGAAACTTACCACCTCTGTCTTAAGTAAGGTGAAGTTTGCTTTAGAAAAGTTTTTTACTGTGGTTTCCTTAGTTGGGGGTGATGGTGGGGTGTGGACATCCAGAGTGATTAGTTTATGGTCTGATCTAACCAGTGATGGGTTGACCTCCGGTGTGGAACACCTGTCGCTCATGTTGATGATGACCAGGTCCAATATGTTTTCACCTCTGGCAGGGGAGTTTACCAGCTGATCCAGTGCATTTGAGTTGATGAATTCCAGGAAGCATTAGGCCTGGGAATTTGTACTCAAGTAGTTTTTCCAGTGAATGGTAGGGTAATTGAAATCACCCAATATCAGGGTGTTTGGTAGGACCTTCATATTTTCCAGTGTCTCCAGAAAGGTGGACTGGTGGTCCTGGGTCATGGAGGGTGATCTGTAGCAGGCCACAATTTGCATTGCAGATTTGCCCGATGTTAGTTGCACATGGATGATCTCAGAAGTATCATGCTGTGCCACTAACCTGGAGGTGTAGGTATCCTTGATGAATATGGGTACACCCCCTATTTTTGTGTTTCAGTCCATGTTCTGTGGCCGAAAAGTGTGGTATGAGTTGTAGCCCGGTAGTGCTGGGGTGCTCTCTGGAGCCTTGAACCAGGTTTCAGTTACTGCACAGATGTCGACGTTCTCCATACTGAGGAGTGCTTTGAGCGTGTGCATTTTGAGATTTAAACTCCTGGCATTGAGAAGCATAACCCTAAGTTTTTTCTTAATTGTGCTGTTTACGTAGGTGGGTTTGACCTTTGAGCCTTGCCTAAAAAAGGCACTATGGGGGCAGCAAGAGCCTTGGCCAGTATTCAAAAGCCTAGGGGTGACAGGTGCAAGCCGTCTCTTGCGAAGCAATGTGACTTGTTGAGCATGTCATCCCAGGCTGACATTTGAATGACACCAGAAGCTTAGCCAATTGTTGAAATTGATAATTTTTTATTTATACTGCGGTATCATTCTTGGTGAGGGCAGGATGCTACTCAGGTTCAGGGTCATACCAGCCTGGGCTACATGATCAGAGAGCTCTTCCATGTCTCTTTTCATGTAGTCCAGGGAGGTACATCTCAAGTCATTCACACCAACATGAACAATGACAGAGTCATATTTGTACTTGTTCTGGAGTGACCTGAGTGCTTGTGTTATGTGGTGGATTCTGGCTCCCGACAGGCAGCTAACAGTAATCTTCTGCTTGTCCAGCCTAGTGAGTGGGACATCAGTGTGACTGACTATAGAGTCACCTATTACTAGTGTGTTAGGTATGTTATTTCGCCTTAAGGGCTGTGATTGTGCAGCACACTGATTTTGTGTTTTATGTGATGTCTGGTTTGTGACGGGAAGTGCGGGTTGTTTGGGTGTCTGCTTTGGAGGTCTCTGATGCTTTTGCAGGTTTTTATTTAGAGCCTCCGAGTATGATTTTGTGTATTTATGTGTATTTTTTGCCAGTGCTGTTTTAGTAGGTCTGTGTGCAGCTGGAGGTGTGGTGCAAGTGTTAACCTTCCTCCTCTTGACTGTCTGTTCCAGTCTTGGGTAGAGACAGCTTAGCTTCCAGTTTGGCTGTATAATTGCATCTCTTGCCTATGTTAGTGTTTTGTGGTAGGAACAGTGGGTTGTCTGTGCACATGAGGCAGTTGTAACATTGCCTCAGGATACCCAGATTCACCAGCTGGACTGGAGAGTGCACCTGAAGTTGCCCTTTGGTCATGCCTGAATAGTAGGGTGAGCTGCTTAGTCGCTTGGTTGGTGAGGGGTGAATAAAGAGCCTTACCCTGCTGGGCAATCAGTGTCAGGGTATATTAGTCCTTGCTATTAGGTCTGAGCAAGTGCTGGGCTGTAAGATGCTTTTTGAGTGCTTAGGTTGAGAGTTAGACTAGTTTCAAGGGAAAAACTGAAGAGGAGACTTAGTGGAGCCGGGAATAATTTAACCGTAGCTAACCGGCACTGCCCGGTGTGCAAAACCATGCAAACATGGTTTTTATAGTAGGGAAATGAAAGAGATAAAAATTAGCCCAAAATGGCAAATAAACTACTAACGTCTGGGTTGGAACCACTTCTCCAGAGACAGATAGGTTGCTCAAAGCTCCCCTCTCACACAGGTGAACAGAGAAACTTCCTTCTATCCAAGTAAAGTATGGGCAACTCAGAAACTAGTATCACAGCCCTGAATTCAGCACTAGCCTGAAAACTGGACTATACTAGCTTAGAAAGGCGGGAAACAAGGATTTTTTTTTTTGTTTTTTTGAAAAGATAAGGTAAAAATGCCTTAATATATATATATATATATATATATATATATATATATATATATATATATATATTTTTTTTTTTTAAAGATAAGGCAAAAACAGTAAAACATACACTTAAAACAGCTTTAAACGACTACAAACAATCAGAAAATGCTATCGCACTTTAATGTGTAGCCTACAACAGTTAAACAAATTATTTAAACAAAAAACTTTTTAATAGTGCCGGTAGTCAAATAAGTACAATATGTGAAAAAAAACAAGGTTTTAAATCACAATAAATGCTGGAAAATCTGTGTTTAGGTGGAAAGCAGTTAAGTACAGCAAGAAAGTACAGAAAACTGATACTTAATCACTCCAAAGTCTCTCTCCTAAGCTAGAAGGCTTGTATCGGTTTAAGGCTTTCTAGTGCTACCCAGTAGGTTAGTTACAGGAAAGATGGGAAACAAGTGCAGATGTGGTCTTTTAAACCAGAAAGTTGAAAGAGACAGACAAACTGTCCAAATGGTCAATAAACTACAATTTCTGGGCAAACACCAGATGATGTCTCTCTGTGCTTGCGTGGATGTCTGAGATATATATCCTGACAGAAATCTTTCCTGTCAGGTTCAAAAGTGCTGCTTTGAGAGTTTCAAAGAAACCAGATGCCGGTTAGAGCATGACATCACCTCTGGTCAACTAACTCTATGGCAGCACCTGAAAGCTATAACACAATTTCAAACTTTCCATCCTTCCAGGGTTCTCTGTTAAAACATATACATTTAATCAGTTATAATAATACTGTCTGACATACATGGATATCTCTTTTCTCTCCAGCAGGACTTACAATTGATGCATTTTCAACACAAGCAATTTTTAAAAATACATTTTAACACAATCATCTGTACAAGTCAGTGTGATAGTCAAATGACATAAAATTCTTTACAAAATTCCAGCTAGCTATGCCGGCAAATGTAATATGTACTGCCCTACTCTCCCTGGCACAGATGACATTACCTCATAACATCACACCATCTACCAATATTTATTTTATTTTATTTATTTACTTATTCTTTTGTTGACCAGGGATGTTTGACTGTGCTAAAAATTAGCCCCTTTTCAACAGAAGCCCAGTGAGAAAACCTGCAAATAAACTATTTATTATAGCATTGAAAATAAGTGCATTAACAGCATCCATTTCTGCAGTCATACAAAACAAGCAGTAAAAGTTACATTAGAAATATTTATGTTAAATTTGTGATTATAGTTATAATTACATGATACATTTGCTTAGATAAAAAAATACTACTTCAGAAGTAGCTGATAGTGACGAAATGTAAATATAGACGGACTACAAGAAAAGTAAGATATGTAGTGATATAAATAAATAGAGAATTGTGAGTGTAGCTGCTATCCAGGGAAATGCAGGAACATATCTATGAGTTAGTTGGGTGATAATTTACAAGCATTTTGAATCTAGATTGGTGATTTTCTAGTCTACAGAAGTTGGGATTGATTTTTGCATTTTAGCAGCAAAGTTTGAGTATAACAACAGGCCAGCATATTTATGGGTTTTGATTATAGTTAATACAGATTTAGCCACTGAGTGCAGCGGCCTATATGAGAAGTAGAGTTCCAAAAGGTTTAGAATGATGACAGTTTTGTGGTTTGTTTGAATTTTATGGACAATGATCAGCTGTGTTTGAGAAAAGTAATATAGTAGTTCCAGCCAATTATGTTCTTGAAGATCAAACAGTGGTGAGATTTTGCTGGATGGTTTGCAAAGCTTGCTATCTTGCTCTAACATTGTTCATGTTTAGTTAAGAGATGACTTCCGGTATGGTGCTGAGCTGAAGAGACAGAACTTTTAGCCTCCTTTATCAGTTAACAGTAAAACTGGAAAATAACTGACAGAGAAGCCTATAAAAGGAACAATGTGAAGGAGAAAGTGTAAAGAACAGGATCAGATGACAAAAATTGAAGGAAAAGAAATGGTAAAAGTTAAAAGGGAAGTCATCAAGCAGATACAGGGCCCTCCACAATGCTAACACTGAATCGGAAATGAAAAAAAAAGAAACAAGCCAATAAGAATCAGACGGAATGCAAAATAAAATGGACAACATAAAGAAGTCAGGAAAATAAGTGAATCACTGATAAAATATATAAAAAAACAGACAAGAGATTTGAGGTAATGGAGACAGCCCTTTTGGAACATTCAAATAACACTAGGGCCATGCAGAAGGTGGGGAATGATCATTCAGTAACAATACTAAACCTGTATGCCATGCGAAAAGATATACAAGAAAAACTGATGGAGTTTGAGGACACAGAAAGGAAAGAGAATCTAAGTATGACAAATGGGCTAGAGGGGGTCAAGGAGAGCGACTATAGAGAATATGTAGCTGAAGTGATGAGCAAATGGACAAATATATCAAAAAGCAAAATCCATATTGAAACAGCTAATCAGTTATGTACTATTACAGGTATATATGTATAGTTAGCGTCCAAGTCATCATGCCAACATAGACTCACAATAATTAAGCTCCAAACATTTCACCTGAAAGAACAGCTCCTATTACAGCTCTGGCAGAAAGAAAATATTTGTCAGAGTGGAGAGAAAAGGAATTCTTTTTGACCATGAGTACTCACTGGGGACCAGAATGAAGCAAAGCAAGTTTACACACCATGTAAGACTGTAAAGAAACTTAAAGTTAAGATTTCACTTGACATATCTGTCAGTTCTTAAAATTTATTTTTTCCCGTTGTTGTGAACACATTTCTGGATGTGTAAGATACCATGGCCAAGCTAGAAAGATTTGTATAGATGCAAGAGCAGCAACCACAATAAGGAGTTTCAGAAGGTCAATACAGCAGAAGGAGAAGGTGCTATAAGATAGGTGGCAATAAAGCCCTTTCCAATCTTCAGGAAACAAATGCAGGATCACTAGAGAGATGTGAAGAGCTATTTCAAGTGAGTAAGAGAAAGGGTGGCAGGTAACCAGATCATGAGGAGTTCAGAGGACATACTCCAAGAAACAGAAGTAGCAGAGAAAATAGCTTAAAATTAAAGGAATATAAAAACATTAATATAAGTTATGTACAGAGACCCAATGACAGAGGTAGAAACAATATTTGGCTTCAGAAATGGATTTTCAAACAAGGGTAGTGCATGCGCACCATGGCTTTGGTCCAAACCCACTACTGTTCATTGTGATGATGGTCTGTATCAGCAAACTAGTCAGAGGGAACAAATCAGCAAAGTTGATGTATACCAAGGATGTTGTACTACATGCAGAGGCTGAACTGTAGCTCCAGAAAGTGATAGGGGACTGGAATGCAAAACAGAAGGCACATGAAGTAAAACTGAGTGCAGACAAGACAGTGGCCATGGCAGTAAATGGGAAAATCAGAAAAAGCCTAAAATTGAGAGATAGAAGTAAAAACAGTGGAGCAGGTTAACAGATTCCTGTACCTGCACTTGTAGTTGAGCAGAAAGGAAGATAAATCTGAATAAGGAAGTCAAAGCTAGAATGAAAGGTGCTGCAACCAAGTAGCACAAACTTTCAGGGGGAGTGAGTGACAGAAGAATGTCAAAAAAGTTGAAAAACAAGGTTGCACAAAATTGTGGTGCAATCCATATTTCTTTAATGCATAGAAACCAGAGAGCAGAGCAGTTGAGTAAGATAGAAGTTATGGATAAGAAGCGCTGGAGATAGGTTCTAGGATGCACACTGAGGGGCAGATGAAGAATTGAGGACATCATAGAAGAAGCCAAAATAGTCCCAGTTACTGAGAAAGCAAAAATCAGATTACAGTGATTTGGCAATATGTACAGGGAAGCAAAAAAAAAAAAAAAAAAAAAAAACAATTTGCTAAAGCAGATATGAACACAGAGGGAAGGCAAGTGGAGGTCAGGGCATCCAATCAAGAGATGGATGGATTGCATGAGAGAAGGCCCGAGGTAGGCAGGCATCAGAACAGAAGAAGACAGGAGAGTGGCTCTAAATAGAAGTGAAGATAGCTGACACGACACCCCAGCTACATGTAAAAATAGGGAAAATTTGTCAGTGATGACAATAATCGTACATCTGTTCATGTCCTATGAAAAGTAAAGTTCTGGGTCAAACAAGTATGTATCACTAGATGCACTACCTGCAGGGAGAGATCACCACCTCTTCTACAGTACTGATCATACCTTTGTCCTTCAGTCATTGCTGACAGGAACTCTAATAAGGAGCTGGTATAGCTCTTTGGTACAGTTTATGGAAGCTGTTTGTTTGTTTGAGATAGTGTAGCCAAAGGCTAGTATATAGACCTACAACAGCCCTTTGCATATGTAAAGGGTATGATATAGCTGTTATGGCAATTACAGACATTTTGCTTTTTGCTCCTCAGCTTTAGAAGGTTTCTTAATTTTGGATACTCAAGTTGGTTTGATGAAGGTGGCATCAGCTGTGGGCTTTGCCCATGACAGCAACAAAGCTAGCTACAACTTTGGGTAGTAATTTATGTGGAAGAAAAGCCTGTTTCATCTCTGTGGCACCCTAATCACATAAAGTACTGTTTTTCTAGAGCTGTTTTGTCTATGGGAGGTTTACAAGGATTTCCTGTTCTAACAAACGGCATTGACTTGATCCCTTTGAAGCTGCTGTACACATCACAACCAGGACCCATTTCATCACATATGTTTGACTTGTTCAGGCATAATAGAAAAGTTAAAAAAAAACTGAAATAAACCCCCATGTCACTCACTGGACTGTAAACTAGCTCACAGGTAGGACAAAGGAAATCAAAATCAGGGAAGTTATCTCTAAAAGAGACCAGTCACTAATGGTGTCCTCCAGGGTTCTGTGCTGACACCTCTCCTGTTTGGTATCTACTTTTCTGAAGTAAAAGCCAACACCAAAGAGCTCTGGCTGAGTAAGTTTGCTGATGACTGCAAGTTAGGAGCAATCAATGAATCCCCATTTGACTTAGCCATCCCAGTAGGTTTGTCCCAAATAAATAACTTGTGCCAAAATCTATATATATATATATATATATCCTATGGGAAATTATCTACCCCAGGGAACTATTAAATTGGCAATACTCTTTTAGGACATGACCCAGTGGTTTGGGATTTGGAACTTATGTGGTCAGTGAACTAACTTTTGACTAACGTGTCCATTTTTGCAAGAAAATCCTCCTGCATTGCACAGTGTATAACAAAGGGGTTGTGAATAGATCTGGGGATGTCATTATCCCCTTCTATTCAGCACTCATTAGGCTTGTCATTAAGTATAATTCCCCCTTTCACATGTATCTGTCCAGACACATGCAACAACAGGAATGCCCTTATAGATACCTTACTAAAAGTATACCAAGGCCTAAACAACATGTACTACATGGACTGAGTCAAAGCCTGTCACTATACTCAGTATCCTACAGTTTGCTAAGAGGTGACCTGTGTCTGACATAAAAGGCATCATCTGATCCAATACTGATGGATTTACTGCACATCACAAGTCAAATGGCATCAGATACACACAGTCTAGACAACTAAACCTCTTCTGTATCAATAAAATGGTTTGGATATGAGGTATATCTCACTGAGGATACCACTGCTCAGCAACAGACTCCCCATCCACACAAAACAAAGCTCATCCCTTTCTATATTCAAGTGAAACTTGGATCTGTGGATGAGAAACAGGGAAAGTTACCCCAGTTCTACCCCCTGCA
Source organism: Protopterus annectens (assembly GCF_019279795.1). Classification (NCBI taxonomy): domain Eukaryota; kingdom Metazoa; phylum Chordata; order Ceratodontiformes; family Protopteridae; genus Protopterus; species Protopterus annectens. Next base: position 775,274,633 of record NC_056730.1, on the reverse strand, counting down.
CCACTAATTGTCAGAAGCCATTCATAAATGTCTTATCCCATGCATGGGTTCCCTCAAATTATTTATGGTATGATGCCAGTTAGTTGTTAATTATAGACCACTGCATGGGTAAAACCAATCTATAACCAAATAAAAGCATAGAAAAGGAAATTGTCTAGGCTTAAAATGGCCTGCAAGAGCAGCTAGCCTAGTACTTACCTATGAACCTATGATGAAATGAAAAATAAAATATTGTTAATAGTAAAAAAAAAAAAAAAAAACTAAGCATGAGTTTTGACACACCAGTTTGTGTGTGTGTGTGTGTGTGTGTGTGTGTGTGTGTGTGTGTGTGTGTGTGTGTGTGTGTGTGTGTGTGTGTGTGTGTGTGTGTGTGTGTGTGTGTGTGTGTGTGTGTGTGCGTGTGTGTGTGTGGTGTGTGTGTGATTTGTGTGTAGACAACTCAATAGTTTCTTTTTATTTAGAAAATAACTGCTGCACTAGCTTGCAATTTTTGCAGGAGACAATCGTATGTAAGGATTTGATGGGAAGGGTAATGATGAATAAATGTGAAGCAATGAAAGTCTGAATGATTATTCACAATGATGGAAGGCTACACTGTAACCATTCTATGGTTCTGATGTTTGCCAGTGCATACAGCATCATTTCTTATATCACAACCTTATAACAAGTGTTAAGCATAACTTCTTGGTCAGTATAGATCAATTATGCACAATAAACAAACCCTAATAATCGCTAATGTAATTATAGCATTAATGCTTTATAATATATATGCAACACATTTGCTACAATGTCTCCATTGTTTTAGTATTCTGATATTTGATTCTGACAGTCGTGCTGTACATATAAATAACACAAGGTATAAATATCTGAATGTCCTTAAAGATGTGTTGAATTATCTACATCTTCACAATTTTGACTAACGTCATTCTTCTATCAGTTGACATACTATGTGTGCTATTGTAGATATCCAAATATTTTTCATAAAATTTCTATTAGCCCTTTTCTATCAGTTGACATACTGCAAATGTCCCATTTTAAATACCCAAATATTTTTCATAAAATTTCAATCAGTACATAGGCAGAGATAATTTTATTTCTATGAGAACATGTTAGGACTCTATGACAAAATAAATATTGCAAAATGCTTTTATAATGCATTCTGATAAGAATAGTTTTCAAACGCATTTTGCCTTGACCTGCCATGTAACATAATGTAATCTATGTTCTGGTTCTATCACTTTTACAGTAAATATAATGTTGAGTCTAGTTAGATTCATTATTCTCAGGTGCAAATTCTAAACAACGTTATTTCAGCTGTCCATGTCACGTTGGGCTTCCAAGGCTGGGAATCTCATATGTAACGAATACTGCAGCAGCAGTAAAGGAAAGGATATCTACTGTTATGGTAAGATTTTACACAACTGTACTTGTTGCAGCACAGACGTATGGGTGAGTAAAGCAATGTGACACCAGGATTCTCTTTATATATTACCTTACAGCAACTTAAAAAGTTAATGTAGCAATGGTTTTGCAGCACAAAAGACATATGAGAGGGGGAAACACTAGACACCAGGGATAGATACTGTTTAAATATTACCTCACAATCACCAAAAAGCTAATAAAACCAAGGTTTTTGAAGCAAGAAAGATCTATGGCTGGAAGAACACTAGGGACCAAGGATACTCTATAAATATTACCCTATAGTCACTGAAAAAAGTTAATAGAACTACATTTTTTCTGCATGAAATAAGGTGGGAGGGACATTAGATACCAGAGATGCTCTGTAAATATTACCCTACAGTCACTTGAAAAGATGTGTGGTTGGAGGAAGACCAGAACAACAGTTTTGCGGCATGTGTGGGTTATAAATAAGCACTAGAGATACTCTTTAAATATTTCTTTAAGTCTCTTGAAAGTTTTACAACAAAAGTTGGGTAAAGGCTTTAAATCTTATAACTTCAGCACACAAAGCAGACATTTTAGTCCTCTGTACTAACACTAGGTACTAAGAAGTCTGTTTCAATTACCTTAAATCATTACCAAACTAAATCAAAGAGTAAAAAGGTCACACAGATAACCAACTGGTTAAAAAAAACACAAAAAGTAAAATCTAGCAAAGCTAGACTTCTAACTGAGTGATACCTTAAACCTCTTGCATCAGAAGCCTCATGGGATATATGCAAATCACCAGTTGGTTATCTGTGTGACCTTTTTACTCTTTGATTTAGTTTGTTAGTTGGGATATTTTGTAGACATCCTAATGTTTATGGATATCAGCTGGGTATGACAAACCTGTGTTTCCAAAGGTCAAACATTCTTCTTATGCTGTGCTGATGATGTCATAAGAAGGCAGAAACATGCATGTCCACAGCTAGAGGGGTTTGGCTTTAGTGGCCTGAAATTGTCCTTAAATAGGCTTAAAAATGAAAGTAAAAGAAAAAGTCATGGGCATTCAGAATTGCCATTTAGCTGAAACACCTGATATCCCTAAAGGATTATTTGCATGTATCCCATGAGGCCTCTGATGCAAGAGGTTTAAGGTATCACACAGTTAGAAGTCTAGCTTTGATAGATTTTTCTTTTTGAATTTTTTAACCGGTTGGTTATTCTTTGATTTAGTTTGTTAGTTGGGATATTTTGTAGACACCCTAATATGTATGGATATCAGCTGGGTATGACAACCCTGTGTTTCCAAAGGTCAAACATTCCTTTTATGCTGTACTGATGATGTCATAATAAGGCTGAAACATGCATTTCCAGAGCTAGAGGGGTTTGACTTTAATAGCCTGAAATTGTCCATAAATAGACTTGAAAGTGAAAGTAAAATAAAAAGTCATGGACATTCAGAATTGCCATTTAGCTAAAACACCTAATACCCTTAAAGGGTGATCTGCATATATCCTATGAGGCCTCTGATGTAAGAGGTTTTTAAGGTATCACATATTTAGAAGTCTAGCTTTGCTTATTTTCTTATTTTTGGTTTGTTCCTCATAAAATTTGTGGTTTTCTGGCAAATCATTTAGGAATTGTCACTAAATAATGACACACTGAGTTTCAGACTTCATAACCTTCAGAAAAATGCATGCTAAAGTAAGACCTGTTGTTCTAGCAACTGTCTCAGTTTATATAAGAGCAATTTTTAGTACTGTTTATATGTTCCCCCAGTATATTTGGCCTTGTCCACATTTATTGCATTAACAGGTTGAGAGGTACCTGCAAATAAATTGCTTTATAGAATAAGGCATAGCCAACCTCTCAACTGTCCCCGATTTTGGCTCAAAATGTTGCTCTTCCCCCTAATAATCCCTCCGCAAAATAGCAATTTTGGATGAAAACATGGAGGGTTTACAATTAAGAAATAACTGTAATAATTAAATGTTATAGATTACTTTTATTTCAGAAATGCATGTAGATTCTTTTATTTTGTCAGCTGCTCAAATTAGCAGTACTATTATTAAAAAGTGTCCCTTCTTTAACAGGTTCCCAGCTGTATTGTGTGGCTGCTCAAATTAGCAGTACTAATATTAAAGTGTCCCTTCTTTGACAGGTTCCCAGCTGTATTGCGTGGCTATTTTATATTTTTACATCACATTTTTGGTCCATTTTTCATAAAATTGTGTTTTTTTTTTTTGGTAAATTAGTGACAAATCATTAAAGACTGAAGTTAGAAAATAATGACAGACATTTGAGTTTCAGATTTCATACCATTCAGAAAATTCATACTAATGCAAGACCTATTCTATTATTTTTCTAAGTTTATAAGAGCAATATTAAAAAAATTGTCCTTATTTTTGGGCCTTTGTTCCACTTTTTTGTATGGCTTTGTTCAGATTTCTTGCTCTGAGGTTGAGAGGTATGACAAATGTGTCAGGGCCATCACAGTCAGCCAGAGACATTTCAAATTGTGACATACTTGTTGCACCCCACTCCCCCATGTAGTGACTCTGGATGTGCCGAAGCAAGGCAATGAGTAGTTATGCAGTGTAAATGTGCAGAGTATCCCTCCCCCCCATCCAAGGTAGACACAAGTACTAGAGTGGCTTTTCATCTGTCCTTGATTTTTGCAGCATGGTCTGGTTTCCGTCATATTTTTTGTACTGTTGATTTATGCTTATTACTCAAAGTGCCTGTTGCTCTGTGTTTAAGTAGCAATACTTTAATGACCATCAGGTAAGCTTGGCTGAGATCGTAAGATGCAAGTAAGCTTTAATAAGCATACTGTTAAAGAATTGCCAACATTGAAAGCCTTTCTTTTGTTGCCATGTAGAGAATACATAACTAGATAATGTATAAGCCTTGGGTATTGAAATGCATATGACAGTATTTGTAATAAAGGACAGGATTACATTATTTTAAGAAGTTCATTACACTTGGAGGCTTCCAATCATCTTTGCAGGCTTTACCCATAAACTAAACAGAATGCCAATCGTGTGGTCCATAACCTGTAAAGTAATCCTTCTAAGCAATGTATCTTGAGCTTATTTCTTGTTTGCTTTTCATTTTTTACTTTGATCATGTTTTCCCCATGAAACAAGTAGATAGTTGGCAGGCAGCAGCTCTTTTTTTGGATAAGAAACATTTTTACAAGTGGGGGCATCAGAGATTTCTACTTTTAGCATGTTGCTTGGTACTTTAATAAAGCTGAAAATAAATTATAATTAGAACTGCAGTGCAAGAAGTGGTTTGAGTTGAGTGCTGCTTGTTTATCTTATATTTGATTTTGACTGGCATTCCATTAATGTATTTAAAAAGTAATTTATTTTTTCATGCCTCACAACCTTTTTGATTGCATCTAGGTATAAGTAAGCTGTCATGCAGCCAATGCATTGAAATATTTTTATTCTTCTACACTTCATTTTGTCTTGATTGGACTCTCATAATGACGGTTTGGCACCCAGGGCAGTGTATTTAGTTAGTTTTTGTGGTTTTGAGCATAGCTCCTCCCCTTTCTAGTTGGCCGCACCCCTTTCCATTGACCCCACCTGTTCAGCTGTCTCCTGCAGCCCTCCTTTGATTTGAAGTCACCAGCCGCCACTGGCAATTCTTCTTATGCTGTGCTGATGATGTCATAAGAAGGCAGAAACATGCATGTACACAGCTAGAGGGGGTTGGCTTTAATGGCCTGAAATTGTCCATTAATAAACTTAAAAATGAAAGCAAATGAAAAAGCCATGGACATTCATAATTCCTATTTAGCTGAAACACCTGATATTCTTAAAGGGTGATTTGCATATATTCCATGAGGTCTCTGATGCAAGAGGTTTAAGGTATCACACAGTTGGAAGTCCAGCTTTGCTAGATTTTTCTTTTTGCATTAAATCATTACCAAAAAAAAAAATTAAGACAGAGATAAAGCCGCAAACCCCATACCCTTGTTACAGAAAGTAGCAGCTTACCTAACCAGAGCTTTATTCCTCTAAGGGAACTGTGAACTTCATGCAAGGCTTCCCCTTGCTTCTGATGTTTTTTCTGAACATTACTAATGAAACGTTAACATCTGGTATTACTGACTGACTGCAATGGTCTCTGAGTTTTGGCGGCCACAGTGGTGCAGCAGTTAACGTTGCTTCCTCCCAGCTAGAGGTTCGCTGTTTTGATGCTTGGCTGGGGTGCCTACTGTGCGGAGTCTGCATGTCTTCACTGTGGTCGTGTGGGTTTCCTCTGAGTGCTACGGTTTTCTCCCAAAAACATGCTGTAGGTGGAATGGACAATCTAAATCAGCCCTAGGCATGAGTGTGTGCCTTCTATGGAAGGTTGGGTGCCGGGCTGGCAACTCAACACCGTAAAAATCCACTGCCAATCATGAGTGGACATGTGATCTGCTGTGTCAACCCCTAACCAAGAAAAGCCAGAAGAAGAAGAACAATCTCTGCGTTATGAGGGACAGGAGAGGCATAAGAGGCAAAATCAGCATTCTGTAAAATTAAGGACATTTAAGGTATGGTTGTGATAGGTTACCACCTTTCCCAATTTAGGCATGATAGTCCTCATTTAGTCAGTTGTGTCCTGGAAAAAAATATGCAATGTTTTGAGATGTTGTATTTCCTGTTTCCTTTAATAACTGCATAAAACAACCATTCTGTATCTAAATACCTAAATATCATATGAAACAGCACAAAGAAAATAAAGTCTACAGGAATGAACTTTAATTTTGGTAAAACAAAAGGACAATACTATAGCTATGGCAGTGTAAGAGGGACAACTGCCCTGGATGCAATGTGTTGAGGGTGCAATCAAATATTCCAGATTTTTCTTTAAAGCAATACTAGCTTTAGAAAGCTGGTACTACATCTGCAGTCAAACCTGAGTGCTTTAGCACTCCATGTGTCATCTAAACTGTAGCAAATGCATGCTCTTTAAAATCTAAGTGTTGTAGTGCTCTGTGCTGGCAGTTTATAAGAAGGAATTTTTTTTTTAACGAAAACATGTTCACCATAGTGCTCCATGCAGGCAGGGTATACACTGTAGCAGCTGTTTACTACATTTGTAACAATTTGCAACAGTTTATAAAGAATTATTTTTAAGTAAAACCTGAGCATCGCAGCACTCCATGCAAGCAGGGTATAACAAAGCACTACAGTGTCCGGGTTTTAGTGAAAAAAAGGAGGGTTTTTTTGTTTATACTTTTATTTTAAATTGTAGCAAACTGCTTGAAAGAAAGTTTTTTTTTTTTTTTTTTTTTGCTTTTCACTTGAAGAACTGAGGGATGGGGTGCTGGTTCACAGTTCTGGCAAAGGGAGCAGGTCAAGCTAGCTTTGCTTCTACAAATGGAATCTAGTTCTTTGCAGTTGTTGTGAGTGTGGTTTGTCCTGTAAAACCTCATGTTTCCAAAAAAAAAAGTCCCACTTCTGACATTTGGAAATGTGACAAGTCTAGGGTGTGTCTTTTTTGGTGAAGGAGCTGACATAACTTTAAACAGCTATGATGAAGATTCCAGGACAAAGCTGAGAGGTAAACTAAATGACACCAGGGAAACTGTTCAAATATTACTCTGACTAACTTAAAAAAATGAATATAGTTACAGGGCCACCAGCAGTGATTATTGCAGGAAAGTGTTGATTAGCACTTGTGGTAAAAGCATGCAATTCAGAGACATGCAGATTTGCTAATAATCAGGTCTTTCACTATTGTAGTTAATGTGTCTCTGAATTCCATTTTCCACAACTGAGGAAACAGACTCTTTTTAGTACCCATGGTGGGGTTCTCTGTGAATCCCACTGACTGTATTTTATGCATTGTGTTTTACTTTAGTGTTGAGGTACTAATTAATATTTTTGTGAGGGTCTATCAATTTTTTGATACATTTCGCAATGTAGTGAGGCGGGAAAAGCCGAAAGAAGAAGAAGAAGAAGAAGAAGAAGTGAGGCTTACATTTGGACTTGTTAGTTGCATAATTTAGAAATATTATACAGTACATTCATTTATTTTAGGTGGTTTAGACAGTTAAAATAGGGTCTGTTTTGCCAGTAATGTACTTATCTGACTGAGCAGTTGTGGTTAGTGTTTTATCATTGTTTGATTTTTTTAGATTTTTTTTATGTTTACCTCCGATCCTTCCATTATTGTACTGTCTCTTACAACCCCTCTAATCTATCCTCAGTTAAGTGTAAACAGAACATTATTTAGCCATGAGGTCATCATCATTGTCTGTTTGTGCATACCTGTTTCATCTGCCTAGGTTACAACACACTTGTTACAATATGGTTTCACTGTTTCATATTACACTTTACATTGTTTAATATTCAATGTTTAAACATTTGTACTAATGTTGTTTATCTATTATTATGTTTGCATTTTTTTACACCTGGGCTGATCCTGAAATTCATCATCAGAAATGAGTGTTCTACCCTATTTAAGAAACGGAAATAAATAAATTAAATAAATAAATAAATATATATATATGCATGCATACATTTATTTCCTCTTTGGGGTGTCTACAGGAGGACAATGTTATTTTTATGGTAGGTGTATGCACTATAGATGTAAATCATACTACTCAACCTGCAGACGTTGAAAATAGGAGCAGGGGTCCTTGAAAAATGTGTATATTCAGCTAAAAATCTGGACATTTAATTAGCATAAAATGTGAATACCAAATAGCATAGAACATTTCCTGCTTCTAGTAGGAATGTGGATTCCTATTCAGAAACCCATGTTTAAAAAACAGAGAGTGACAACAATTATGGAAAACTATATACACATTATCAGAGACAATGAAAAATCTGTAGACTTTAATGATTTGCATTGCAAAATGTATTGCAAAATTCTGTTGCTTAAGGTCATTTTTGTTTATAAAACGGGAGATACAAGAGAGATGTAAGATGTGTGTCCTCTTTCTTTAATGTATTGCTACCACTAGCATGTTGGTCATGTAGTGTGGTTTTCCTGAGTACTAAACAGCTTCAAAAATCACATGCGATAAAGGGGATTCAGAAAATTGTATAAAGGAAGTAGACATAATCTAGAGGACTTGACTGAAGTCTGGTATTCCACCTGTGACCGAGAGGGTGACAGGACTAATAAGAAATAGAGTACAAAAGGATTAGTCCAGATAAAATCACTTTATCTATATCTATATCTTTATCTACATCTATATCTTTATCTACATCTACACCTACATCTACATCTACATCTTTATCTACATCTACATTTATATCTACATCTACATCTATATCTGTAGCTGTATCTATATCTGTATCTGTAGCTGTATCTATATCTGTATCTATATCTATATCTATATATATATCTACATCTATATCTGTAGCTGTATCTGTAGCTGTATCTATATCTATATCTATATCTATATCTATAACTATAACTATAATTATAACTATAACTATAACTATAACTATAACTATAACTATAACTATATCTATAACTATATGTCTACATCTATAGACTCTTGTAGTCTATTAAAATGCTTGTTAGTCGACATCTGTTTAACTGAGCACAGCTGGTTAACTGGTGTTTGAGAATGACAGTTGCAGGTTGGCGAGATTATTCTCTTTCCCTATAAAATGAGCAGGTGGTATGGGGATAGGGGGGGGGGTGGAGCTTGCTCCCTGCAAAAAAATGATGCCATTTGTTTTCTTTTTTTATTGGGAAAGCTGCATGCACAGAGGTTTTTCATGGCACATGCATGGTAGCTTGTTGGTGTTTGGTTTACTGACCTTTTGTGGTCAATGTTCTGACTGTCAGAGTTTGGCTTTGTCAATGTAAATTACTAAATATACATCAGAGTTTGACTCTGTCAATGTAAATTACTAAATATTTATATATATATATATATATATATATATATATATATATATGTGTGTGTGTGTGTGTGTGTGTGTTGTTGTTGTTTGTCTTTTCGGCTTTTCACTGTTAGGGGTCGCCACAGCAGAACTGCAGTCTGCTAATGATTGGCAGTCGATTTTTATGGTGCAGAGTTGCCAGCCCGATGCCCAACCATCAGCGAAGGCACGCCCATTCACATGTCTTTCGAACACCACTCAACCACAGGGAGGACATGCAGACTCCACACAGAAGGTGCTCCAGCCGAAAATCGAACAGGAGAACCTCTTGCTGTGAGGCAACAACGCTACCGCTGTACCACTGTGGCATATATATATATATATATATATATATATATATATATATATATACACACACACATATACATATATACACATGCGTGCGCGTGCTTGCTCTCACACATACACACACACACACACACACACACACACACACACACACACACACACACACACATATATATGGGTTCTATTTGTTTAGCTGATGATTGCTATGATCGACAGGCAGAAGTGCAGTGTTTTTTGATTGACTATCTGGTTTATTGAATAGACATTTTAGTGATATTGTGTTTTGTCAAAACAGGTAAAAGGGATGTGTAGTAGGCATGTGTGTGTGTGTGTTTGCTTATGAATGTGTGTGGGCAAGGGTTAGAGTAAGTGTTAGGTAAGAGAGAAGATTGTTTGTGCGATTGTGAGTGTTTTGGGTTAGGGTTATGCTGGGCAATAAATTTAGTGTGTGTGTGTGTGTGTGTGTGTGTGTGTGTGTGTGTGTGTGTGTCTTTGTGTGTGCGTGTGTGTGTGTGTGTGTGTGTGTGTGTGTGTGTGTGTGTGTGTGTGTGTGTGTATGTGTGTGTGTGTGTGTGTGCATGTCTTATGTACTGGTAGTGTTATGAGAAGGATTTTTTTTTAATTTAAGATGCAGGTTAATGTTATGGATAGTACGTATTACTAAGATGGAGCTGGGGGTGGTGAAGGAAAGAAAAAAATGAATAAATAAAATATGACCTTAACTCTAGTGGACCATTTGGAAATTGATATTTTCACCTCCATAGTTATGATTTTAAATATCTAAATTAAATAAGATTAAATTAACCAAAGTGAAGAAATCACAAAACTATCAAGTCTTAGTATCATACTGAATGTGCTACTACAAACAATATCTGATGTCATTATGAATGATCAAAACTTACATTAGAATCTCACTAGAAAAACACACACGAGAAAGGCAGTTCATAAAACATTTAGAGAAACTATGAAATTATATTCTGTAGACAATTTGCACAAAATAATACAGTCCACTGAAATTATAAGAAAACAGTCAAATATATATATGTGTGTGTGTGTGTTTGTGTGTGTGTATATATATATATATATATATATATATATATATATATATGGGTTCCGTTCAGAAGCTCGAAATACTGAAATCTCGAATTTCAGTATCTCGAGCCCTAGAAGCCGAATGCACATAATAGCAAAAGTTTAAAAGCACGTAATTCAAAACCTCGAATACCGGAAGTTTTCAATTTCGTGCTTCTAAAGTTCCACTATGGTTATGTATTCAGGTTAGTATGTGTGTGTGTGTGTGTGTGTGTGTGTGTGTGTGTGTGTGTGTGTGTGTGTGTGTTAAGGGGTTTGGGTAGGGGCTGTGGTGTGTGTCAGTGTGTTTTGTTGCTGTTTGTGTGTGTGTGTGTGAGGAGAATGTAGCTTGTGTGGTGGTATTTTGTTTGTGTTTGTATGTAGTGTGACCTCAGAGTGAAAATATTTAAGTGTGGGGGTATGCGCCCCCCACATGGGGGGGTGGGGGGTGCAGGTGGGCTTGCCCCCCTGCTTTCATGTAGTAGAGTGATTGTGTGTGTTTGTGTGGTGGATTGTGTGTGTGTGTGTGTGTGTGTGTGTGTGTGTGTGTGTGTGTGTGTGTGTGTGTGTGTGTGTGTGTGTAGTAAAAACGTGAAATTCAAAACTTCCGGTATTCGAGGTTTTGAATTTTGTGGTTTTTAGTTTTCGTTATTTTGTGGATTCCACTTCTTGGGGTCAAGATACTGAAATTCGAGATTTCAGTATTTCCAGCTTCTGAAGTGAATCCATATATATATATATATATATATATATATATATATATATATATATATATATATATATGTATATATATATATATATATATATATATATATATACATATACATATATAACATATTCTTAGACTATGAGGAAAAAGTAAATGGACACCAAACAGGTATTGATTGCTTTTGTCCTTTATTACTTTCTGGACTTCATCAGAATCAATCAAGTAAACTGCTAAAAAAGCAAACACACAGTATTTATAAAAGGAAAAGGCAGTAAAATAACATGAAAGGTAATGTATTAACCAATAGACATGAAAAGGGTGTGGTTAATTGTACCAGTGCAATGCACACTTAATTCTTAAATTTTCATTAATGCTAGGTGCAACTTCTGCATTTAAAAGAAGTTGAAACTTAAGTTCCCATACAACTAGCCATGACTCGAAGTCACCAACAAATAAATCACTTTGTTCTAGAACCATAAAAATAAAACTTTAAAAACCTAAACAAGATAAACTATGTTGACCCAACGCATTCTTGCAGTGTTTATGTCTGATAGCTGCGTTGTGTTCCTTGATGCGCTCAGACAACTTCCTTTTAGTTTTTCCAATGTAAAAGGATTCACATGTTTTACAAATTCCTGCATAAACCACATAAGAGCTCTGACAAAGTACCTGCTAAAAACAACTTTGAAGTTTCAGTGTTTGATTTTATTTCGTTGTTATATTGACAATGTCTTGTTTGCTATGGCAATGAGCAAGAATTGATCACATTCATTCATTCACTATCCCAAAGCATTGGATTTCTTAATTTTGTTATCTCTGATTTTGGTAATACAGTACACTTTTTGGACACAAAAAATTACTTTGGACTCCACCACTAAACTGTTAAGTTCCAGAGTCTATTGTAAAGAGACTTACAAAAACAATTTCCTTGATTGCACCAGCAAGCACCCTTCTTTTACGAAGGGGAACATTGTGCGTGGACAGTTCATTAGACTGTCTAGCTTAATTAGCAGAGATGACTTGTTCTTGGATGAATCCTCTTTTCTGAAACAAATGTTTTTACATAGAAACTACACTAATAATTGATTGGACCGCATGTTTTCAGAAGTGAGCTTAGCAAGGTATGACAAATTGAAGCTTATTATTAGATTTGGGTTTCAGGAAATTACCAAGAACAAGACATAGACAAGTAGCCCATTTTCAGGGAAGACCCAGGGAGAAAAGCTCCACCAAACAGATTACAAATAAATATCAAGTAGCAAATGTAGAGTACATAGATGATGATAAAAATGATTACAGTACATTATAAACATTAAGAAAAAGAAAAAAACTAAGAAGAAAAAATACTACATTATAGTAATAAAAATTGAAACATGTATACCACAGAACTCATTATTAAATGGGTGAAAAATTGAGACAGAAACAAAGAGCACTGTGAAAAGAAGAGATTTAAGTGCATGTAGAGTTTAAGAGAGATGTAGACAAGAGAAAATAATGAGTACTGAAAGTAATATCAAATCAGGGGGAAAAAAGAACATTGGGAGGGGATCAACTATAACATTGTAGAAAAATAGAAATGCAGCCAGCTGTAAAGAGAAAATAGATGGGTGTTGTTGAGGACATAGCAGGTGAGAGAAATTACCCAGGGGCAGAGCCACTTGCATTTTAGATAATGTTTTAATTTTGTTTTAAAGGAAGAACAGCAGGTAATGTTTTATAAGCATAAGGGTAGGTTATTCCAGGACTTTGCTATTTTGTTTAAGTAGAGAGAGTCACCGTGGTTGTTATGTGATTGCTTTTTTTTGAGCAGGGGTCTATCGGAAGATCTAAGGGATCTGCTGTTTACTTGTAGTTGGACTAGGTTAGCTATTGCGGGGCAGCTATCTGGGTAGTATATGATTTTATGGGTGAGGTTAAGTTGGTTTAGTGTTAACAGATTTGGAAGTTCTAACCAGTTGAGTTGAAGAAGAGCAGAACAATGGTGGGCTTAATGGGGTAGATTGATGGCAAACTTAGCAATTTTGTTATAGCAAGTTTCTAGATTGTAAAGAGGAGTCATACATAAGTTGGTGAAAATATGAGAGCAACAGAGAATTGAAGCAAGAAGCTGAGATCTAGCTGTGGCTAGCCTGGCTTGGGGTGTTAGGTAACGTTTGGCTCTGTAGAGTGCTTTGAGTTTTGTGTTGACTTTTTTATGATAAGTGAAATATGAGTATTGAAACTGAGACAGTCATCTATTATAATGCCTAAGAGCTTGACCTGGTTTATTGAATCAATTTTGGTACCATTTGCAGAATGAAAAGAGAGGGAAAGAGAGCATGTAATATTATTTGTAAAATTTGGGACATGTTTAACAGCAATAAGGATATTAATGCTATCCCTGGCAGAAAACCAAGCTTCTCCTATAAAAAAAATAAAACACTGAAAAATAACTTTAAATGAAATGAATCTCTGTTTGTGCTATAATGTCTTAATACTGCAGATAAGCCATGTTTAATTTTGGGGGCTGTGGGCTTATAAATTCATTTACACAGGCAAGAATTATGTATTCAAACACTGCAACTTCAAAGTTGTTTTTAGCAGGTACTTTGATTGTCAGAGCTGTTACGTGGTTTATGCCGGAATTTGTAAAACGTGAATTCGTTTACATTGGAAAAACTAAAAGGAAGTTGACCGCACAAACAGCTATCAGACATAAAGACTTCAAGAATGCTTTGGGTAAACATGGTTTATCTTGTTTAGGTTTTCAAAGTTTGTTTTTATGGTGCTAGAACAAGTTGATTTATTTGTTGGTGACTTTGAGTCATGGCTAGAAGTATGGGAACTTAAGCGGCAACTTCTTTTAAATGCAGAAGTTGCACCTGGCTTTAATGAGATTTGAAACTTTAAATGTGCATTGCACTGATACAATTAACTACACCATTTTCGTGTATATTGGTTAATACATTGCATTTCATGTTGTTTTGCTGCCTTTTCAATTTATAAATACTGTGTGTTTGCTTTTTTAATAGTTTACTTGACTGGTTCTGATGAAGTCCAGATACTAATAAAGGACAAACGTGCTCAGTAACTGTTTGGTGTCCATTTATTTTTCTTCATAGTCTAAGAAGTTATTTTAGTTATTTCTGACTTTCTTCTTTTCCTTATACATATATATATTTATGTGTGTGTGTGTGTGTGTGTTTATCTTAATTCAGGCTCTGAGTGTATACAGATGTGCCTTCTACACATTTGTAGCCTGAGAACAAAATGTGATAGAGAGAAGGGAAAAATACTGCTTGGTCAATAGTATAAACTGGATAAACTCACTGAGTTCAATTTCTCAACATTGAAATCTCCAATCACGTTTCTTGTTAGTGGGATTTTTATTTGTGTGCCATCAGTGATTTACTATTAAAGTGATGTAACATTGTATGCCATTGGCACAATAGGTAATGCACTTCCTGTGGTGCATAAATCTGTAAGTTCTGTTCCCACACAAGGTAGATAGAGTGCTGACGATGTAGTGCAGTATAAAGTGGGTGCTGTGCTACACAGTGTGCCATTCTTCAGATGAGATATTAAACCAAACCTTCAGCTGCCAGCTTTAGTGTAGCTCAGGTGAAAGATCACATGGCATCTATCAAAAAGAGTAGGGGGCCTTTATTCAAAAGCATTATTTACAAAAAATGTCTACATATTTACAAATATACATTTTGTATTCCCTTTCTTTACTGCTGTACATTCATAATTATCTTATTTATTATACCAGGTTTTCATCCTCATCAGATCCCCACTCCTTTTTCCAAAACCACCATTTGATTTTCCTCAATACTTTTTGTCAAAATCCATTTTCCATTAAACATAATTTTATCTCTCCTTTCACTCCGTATGACCTATATAGCATGAAACATTTCATCTATTCTTTTAACATATGCTTTGTTTTTATTCTTATAATGTCCATATCTTATCCTATCCATATTTATCTTATCCACTTATTTTATATCTTCAAAAAAATTGCACAACTTTTCCCAAAATGTTACTACTCTTTTACATTTCAAAAAACACACTCAGTAGTTTCCTCTTCCCCACAATGTAAACACATTCTTTCACTTCCCTTTTTACATGACATGCTTCCTAATAATTTATCTACTACCAGTCTTCACAAAAAATCTTGACATTCTGCTTTCTTATTACACAATTCATTTCTAATTGTTATAGCTTTATTTTTTTTTTCTTTTGCTATGTTCTCCCATGTTTTAACATGATAATATTGTACCATTATGTTCTGATAATATACTTTTCCTTCCTTTTCTGTCTCATCAATTTTTATTTTCCCTATTAATATTTTTCTTGATGGCATTTCATCTCTTCATGTATACCTCAAACCACAATCAGCATACTTGTTAAACTCAAATTAAAAAAAAAAGAAAAATGCTGTACCGGAACACAACAGAGTCTTTCCTTAAACAAATATTTGAGTGCTTTCATTCCAATTGAAAAGGAACTTCATCAGAAACAATGTGATCTTTGCTACCTTCCTTTTATACACTTAAAAAGGTGCCAAAAATGCTGGAACAAATTTAAAGGTATACACACATTAAAATATCAAATAATATTCCCAAACTTCCTGCATCAAATATATATATATATATATATGCATGCTAAACACCAATACCATTAAATATAAAGGTAAATATTGTATAGAAAACATAATAGCAGATGTGTTAAAAATTAGTAAACAGTAAACGCATGAAAAAACTTGGGTGGCCGCAGTGGTGCAGCGGTTAGCCTTGTCGCCTCACAGCAAGATGTTCTCCAGTTTGATCCTTTCCTGGGGTGCCTTCTGTGTGGAATCTGCATGTCCTCCATGTGGTTGCATGGGGTTCATCCAGGTGCTCCAGTTTCCTCCCACATCCCAAAGGCATGCTGTAGGTTGTTGGACACTCTAAATTGGCCCTAGGCATGCGTGCCTGTGCCTTCTGTGGAAGGTTGGGCGCCGGGCTGGCAACTTGACACTGTAGAACTCTACTGCCAATCATGAGCAGGCAGGTAATCTGCTGTGGTGACCCCTAACTGGGAAAAAGCCAGAAGAAGAAACACATGAAATAACTTGTATGATCAATTGAACTATTTTAAAATATTTTAGAAAAGTTTGATTACAGAAGTCCTGTGACAGGCAGTCTGACTTGATTTTCAAAATAGGCTTGATAGATATTAAGTCATTAATACCCAGTGGTACAGCATTTTTCTTTTTTTTTTAATTTGAGTTTAACAAGTATGCTGATTGTGGTTTGAGGTATACATGAAGAGATGAAATGCCATCAAGAAAAATATTAATAGGGAAAATAAAAATTGATGAGACAGAAAAGGAAGGAAAAGTATATTATCAGAACATAATGGTACAATATTATCATGTGGCATTTAATAAAAGTTGCCAGTAAAGCTCCCTCTTCTCAACAAAGGGTTTCCCAATCACCACCCCATTCTACCTTCTCTAAAATGGTAAAGCCAAATTTATTAAAATCCTTGCACACCAAAAAATTCTTGTAAAGGGCATTATAAGAGTTGGCTTTACCAATTGCATACATGTACTGCTAGATTCTTGTCTGCAAAGGTCCAATTGTCTTTCCTACATAGAATGCTAGACAAGATAGACAGAAGGCTATATATACAACAACCTTAGTATTGCAGTCAAATCTGCCCTTGACTGTAATCAATCTAGGAAAACCTTCCACAGAAAAACTAATGCCTTCAAAAATAAATCTACACTGTTTGCAGGTTCAGCACCACTTCATGTCCCAACCTTTGGTAGAAACATTGTTATAACTCCTGCCTGCTTTTAGGATGATTTTAAAATTTTTATTATTTTTAAAAAACAAATCTAGGTTGTTGTCCCAACTGGTTGAATAATCTGAGGCATCCAAAAACAGTACTCCAGTGTGCTTTGATGGAACTTTTCAGAGACTGGATGTCTTTGTTGTATTGCAGGACCAACACTGTGAAGGGGTATCTTGGCTTTTATCATTGTTTTTATTCTGACCCACAATGGATCCAGGTTGTTGTATAATGCAGTCATATAGAGGATTTCAATGGTGTATCACAAAACTACTAATATTGTCCAACATGCCCTGTGGGCAGCCCCTGCTTTTAAACATTGCAAAAAGTTAGATAGCTTCATCCTGGATGTTGGTGTCATCAGAAACTAATCTACTAAGCCTGATCAGTTGACCTCTTACCAAATTATTTTTTCTGCCATGCAGTGTGTTGACTACTGAAATGTAAATATGCATTTGAAAATTTTGTTTTTCCTGAAAATGTTGGACTCATATCTCTTTTCCTTGAAATTTTTGTACAATGTGATGCCAAGAAAATCAATAGAATAGTTGTTCCATTCCTGGGTAAATTCTAGGAAGTCGGTGGAGAGGTTTAAAAAGTCAGTAAAAGACTACAATTCCTCTGAATTGCCCTTCCATAAAATAAATATATCATCCAGATACCTGAGATAATCTCCAATCATAGAAGGAAAAGGTGATCTTAAAACCATGGAGGTCTTCCAGAACCACAAAACCATGTTGGCAAATATGGGAGCTGAAGCTGCCCCCATGGCAACACCTCGGTGTAGTTTGTAATATTCATCTTTATAGTATACAAAGTCGCTAGTCAGCACAAGCTCCGTACACTAAAGGGTCAATCTAACTTCGGTATCACTCATATCTGTGCCCCTTACCATAGCATCATGAAACCAGTCCAACCCCTCCTTGTGGGGGATGACAGAAAATAAGTCTTTGATGTGTATTGTAACAAAGATGGCCTCAGGCAAAAACATGACTTTAGACATAATTTCAAGAAAATGCCAAGACTCCTTTATTATATGTTGCTTATCCACTGTAAATGATTTAAGCTTAAAGTCTACAAATCTGGCCAGAGGTTCCATTTTAGACCTGGCATGAGCTACAATAGGTCTTAAGGAGGGTCAGATATTGATTTACGTATCTTAGGAATTTCAAAAACTGCTGGAATCATAGGCTTCTTTACTACTAAAAATTCCCCAGTGTTCATCAGTAAATCAAACATCACAAAAATGTCATCCAAAATCAAATCAGTAGTGTGGTGAACAGTGTTGATTTTGTTCAGTGAAACCTCAATAAAAACATTCCATTATGTAAATAAGGCAACCTTTTGGAGGAATAAAAATGTTTGACCATTATGACCACTCCTCCACCTTTGTCATATTTCATGATGCACAAACTTTTATCATTGGCCTGTTTGTATAACAGTTCCCTCTCCTCAGGAGTAAGGTTGTAAAATTTGGGTTTTCTGTTATTATAACACCATTCCCTTATGCCTTTCTCACATAACTGTTCAAGTAAGAGAATGCTAGGTATGAGGGTGGGTTATAAATGCTAGTTCTTTTTAAGCCAAAACTAGAAATGTTTTGGTCATTAGGTGGCAGAATATTTTGCAATTTCAGGTTCCTGGAAATAATTTGAGCTTAGTCAATAAATCCACCATATCAGGCTGGCTGGAAGGCACATATTTAAAACCTTATTGAAATAAAGTGCCAAAGGTGTGAGTGATGGTAAGTGGGGGAAAATTGTATATCACACAACCTCCAAAATTAAAAACAAGATCAGTACCTTTTTTCCTTCACCAGAGACTCTGGGAGGATTATGTCTGAAACCCTATATTCCGGTGGTTAGTTCAATGAAAAACCTGTTGGTGGTGTCCTTCTTGTGGGCTAGAGGGTTGATTGGCTTGTCTCTCTCTTCTCTCCTCTAACCTCTTAGATCAGTAGTGATATTACCATCCTCCTGTTCCCCGCTGACTTCACCCAGATCATTATCAGATGCTGTGCCACTATTATCCTTTGATTGTCCACCTACACGTGGGCCAGGGTAGACTTTGCTGTTCTTGTCATCACTGATGTCTCTAAGAATCTTTCTTTGTTTCCTTTTAAAGGAAGCTGTCTCATGTTCTGACACCTTTTTTAGAATACAATGGAATTCCGCAAATTGATGCTCAAACAATAAATCTTTCTGTATCTCAGAATCAACATTATGAATTTCCTCCTCTAGCTGGTTCAACTGCCTCAGATTATCCCAAACAATAATATTCATATATTCAATACCTATACAGTTGAAAAATTCCACAAGTTCAAACTGCAACAGAGATCCATGGATAACCCCATTGGAGTATTTCCAAATGCATAAGCCTTTTGGTACTCACTTGTTACTAATACAATAATTGAGAAAAGAATTGTCCAACTGTATTGACTTAAATTTAGTTAATACTGATTCAAATTTGTTAATTCTTGCTTTAAATGTATGTTCATGATCATTACACTGTCTATTATTGTTCTCAGACCTCTGGAGTACTTCATCGCTAAATAAATGTTTCAGGGTAAACCAATTCTGAATGTTGAAACTTCCCCTAGAACTGGAAGCAGCATTTGTATCAATAAAATTGGTGCTAGAACTTTTGGTGCATACCGCAGCATAAGATGAAACTTTTTTCTGTACCTGTACTGGATCTGCCATTGTCTGCAATCCTTGTTCATTACTAATGCTGCCAAAAACTGCAACCAGAGAGTCCATATGGTCCCTAAGCTATTCTATGAAAATAGTAAGATCCACCAGTGTGTTGTTGTGACTGAAGGTAGTGGAGCTGGCTTCCAAGCCAGAAAGGAACTCTGTTTGTGACATTCCAGTTGTCCACAGTAAACTAAAACAACCAAAATACCCAAAACCATGATCAGTGTACTTTGTAAACTCAAATAAAAAAATACACCACACCAGAACACAACAGAGTCTTTAATTACACAAAGTTTTGAGTGCTTTTGTTCCAATTGTAAAGGAACTTCATCAGAAACAATGTGATCTCTACTTCCTTCCTTTTATTCAGCATGCATATATATTTGATGCAGGAAGTTTGGGAATAGTATTTGATATTTTTAATGTGTGTACACATTTAAATTTTTGTCAGTGCTTTTTAGCACGTTTTTAAGTGTACAAAAGGAAGGAAGTAGAGATCAGTTTGTTTCTGATGAAGTTGATTTTCAATTGGAATGAAAGCACTCAAAATTTTGTGTAATTAAAGACTCTGTTGTGTTCTGGTGCAGTGATTTTTTATCTCTTAATATATATAATATTTCCTTATTTTTACCATACCACACATTTATTATACTTAAATTTAAACATTTTTACAACCAATCTCTCACTTTTTATTTATTTCATTTAGCACTTTATATAAATTCAGTGAAGCAATATATACCACTGGGTTAATTAACCTTAAACATCTTTTCTCTTTATTGAAATACAAAACTCCTCTTTTTTTAATAAATTCAGTCTAGAACCCCATAAAAATGAAAATAAATTATCTGCAATAATTCTTTTTAAAATATTTTTGGCAACATAAATGCAGTTGCTAAATATGCTATTTTTCCAAAGCTGAATTTATTAAAAATGCATGTTCCCTAAATAATAACCTATATTTCTTACAGAAAGAACACATTTCTTTTAATACTTCAATGTTTTCCATTTAGATTTTGTTTATATTCTTCTTCCCAAATGTTATACTTAACACAGAGATTTCATTCATTGTAAAATATATTCCCTCTATCTTAACCATATCACCTATCTCTTTACATTTCTCTTTGTTTAAGGTCATACCTATTGCTTCTAAGCACTTGTTTAGGCAAAATATCATTTCTTTTATCCAAGTGTTATTCTTTGCAGTTTCTGTAATATCATCAACATAATTGGAATTCTTAATCATTCAGGCATTATGTAACCAAACTCCTTCATTTTATAATTTATTTCTTTTACAATCACATTCATCACCAAAACTATATATATATATATATATGACTTATTGGACACCCTTGTTGTATCCCCCCTCATTTGTATTTCTTTAACCAACCATTTACTAGAATTTTTATCTTATTATTACTATATGTGAACATATGTAATTTTCTAATTTTCTCACTTATATTGTATTCTTTCATTTTTGCCCATAAAATTTCATGTCCTTTTGTATTAAATCCAAACAACTGTGAAACTGCTCAGACAGCGGGTGCAGAGGCTCAAAAGGCAAATCCAAAAAAACACAAAAGTAAGCCAGCACCCGCTGGGATGGGACAAAACAGAGTTTATTGAAGTCAAACCACAGTCAACAAACTGGTTTTGGCCCAAACGCCTTTATCAATGAATCCATTCATTGATAAAGGCTTTAAAACCAGTCTGTTGACTGTGATTTGACTTCAATAATCTCTGTTTTGTCCCATCCCAGTGGGTGCTGGCTTACTTTTGTGTTTATTGTATTAAATGACTTATCAAGATCCCTTATCATAAGTTTAACTTATTTTCTTTTATTTTTGGCATCCACAGTCTCTCTATCATTAATAATTCTTGACAACCCCTCAAGTTTATGCTATATATACTATTCTCCATACTATTTTCCATCTTAATTTTAGATTGCATCTGCATTATTTTCATAAAGATCTTCTAATCATTAATATTTAATACTATCAGTCTCCGGGTTTTTAACTGACTTTTATTTTCTTTCTTACAAATAAATTCATGTATGCTGCTACATAATTCTTTATACATGAAATCTTCATTTAGCCATTCATTTAAAACCTTTAATAAAACTACTTTTACCCTTCTATTATCTTTTGTACATTTTGCATCCTATTCCTTCTAGACCTGCAGCCATAACGCTCAACCTCTTAGAGCAAGAAATCTGGACAAAGCCATAATTAAAAGGTGGACAAAGGCACAAAAATAGGGACAGTTTTTAAATATAGCTCTTATAAACTTAAAACATTGTTTGAATAACAGGTTTTGCATTAACAGGAATTTCAGAAGGGTATAAAGACTGAAACCTCAAATGTCTGTCATTTGCCACTACTTTGACAGAAAACCTAAATTTTATGAAAAATGGAAAAAAAAATATGAGGTAAAAATCTGAACATTGTCTAAAAATCTGTACAGTTGAGAAGTATGCGTGCAGCCAAATCTATATTTACTTGTCCTAATACTTTTACTAACTCATATAGAGAAATCTCCTTTGCAAATTCTTTATTTTCTTAGTATGAAAACTTGTTTTACTTCCAACATTATTGTCAATTTCTTCATTGTTTAAATATGTACATACTCTATTACAATATTCATAATTTGTTTCTGGGCTCTTTCTATTTCTCCTTTAACATTTTTTATGTCTGTCATTACACCAATATCTTCCTTTGCTAATCAACTTAGCTAATACTTCCCTTTTTCTTTGCAAGAAATATCTTTGCTTGAATAACAGCTCCTTAATCTTTTCTTGATTATTTCTATATACTTTTTTCTTTATCAAAATATCCTCTGTCATTATTTTCTAAATCTTCTAATGCACCTTTATACACACTCCTATACTTTTCTTTTTCTACTTTTCTCACATTATACTGCCACTGCAAGAAACATTTTTATATTTTGCCTTTAAAATCGTTCACCGTTCAGACTCGTTTTTATAAAATGCTCTCATAATAATATGATCCCTCCATAGATGCATTATTAATGATCAGAAAATACTGTTTCAAATTTATTTTCTTCTCCTTTGATTAGTCTTTCTACTATAAAATAATATATGTTCTGTAATTACCCCTACTGTAAGTCCATACATTTTTACCCCAAAGCATTAATTTACCACATCTGCATACTTCAGACATTTTCTCACATGATTTTCTTTCTTTTTACACTTACCTCTTAAAAATCATAATTTAAATCTCCTGTCACTATAATATTCATATTTATCACTAAATAGTCTAGAATCTGGTAAAATAAACTTTCTCTTTCATTACAAGTAACATAAGCACCTAATGCTATAACTCTATATATAGTTGTTTTTTCCATCTTAAATCCACAATAGTTAATCTTCACATTATTGTCAGGTGGGTTGCAAACTGGCTCACTGATAGAATTCATACAGTCAAACTAGGGGACTCAAAATCCTCCAGCAGATCAGCAGCCAGCGGTGTTCCACAAGGATCAGTTCTGGACCCCTACTGTTTGGAATCTACTTCTCCGAAGTGCAGGCTAAAACTAAAGGATTGTGGCTGACAAAGTTTGCTGATGAGTATAAACTGGGAGCAATCATTGAAACCCCTAGCAATGTCAATATCCTGCAAGAGGATCTTACGCAGAATAATGACTGGTGCCAAAGTCATGGTCTCAAACTTAATGCAAAAAAATGCATTATCATCCCCTTCGGCAAGGGTGATGTTTCTGCAAACTACCACATCAATAGCAATACCCTAAGCACACAGTCAGTGGTGAGAGATCTGGGCACATAGGTTGAGAGCAACCTTAACTTCGATCACCATGTCTCTACAGTGGTAAGAAGGGCATTTTACATTGCTCATCTCATAAGTAAGGGTACTGGCTCCATAAAAAAAATGGTTATATCCCCCCTGTACTCTTCCCTCATCAGGCCAATAATAGAGTGTAATGCTCCCTTTAGAATGTTCCTTTCCAATCACCTGCAACAATTGAAGAGAACACAAAGGTTCCTTACAAAGAAAATTAAGGGTCCTCAAGATCTGTTTTATATGGACAAACTAGAATCATTGCCACTTTAATCTGTGAGATACAGACTGCTTAGAGGTAACCTGTACCTTGCATATAGAGCAATCTCTGACCCAGCTTTGATGGAAATGCTGCACATTGGCAAGTCAAATGGCACACAGGTCATTCGATTAAAGGGCCTTAACTTGGTATGTGACATCAACAGAACTTGCTGGAGAGATAGATTTATTTCACAGAGGTTGCCCCTCCTTTGGAAGAATCTTCTTATTCAGGTTAAACAAAGCTCCTCATTGGCCCTGTTTAAGTGCAATTTGGATGATTGGATGGGTAACTGGAAATTAACCCAGGGGGGGGTCCATCTGTGCCCCTCTTGGACAGGGGCAATAGATGCTGATTTTAGTGTCTATTTGAACCTTTTACCCTTGGGAACATGGATCGAGCCTGGTTATGCTAGTAAGGGCCTGGGGCTGTTAGCTTAGTAAACTCCTATGATCCTACGATTATTAAAGTAATATCTAATATTTCACTGAATTTCTGCAACATATAGCTATACCAGAACACCAATCATTTTTCAAATTCCATACCCCCATAAGTTTTTGGTTTATACTCTTTGTTTACTTGTTAAAAATATTGTATCTTTGAATATAGTTACATCTACATTGCATGTACTGCACCATTCCAAATTTCCTATGCTTCTCACCATGGTTATAATGCTATACACATTTACAGAAAGCACTCTAAAATTATTGCTTTCTCTTTTTTAGACTTTCTAGAAATTACAATTGTATTTTATTTTTCATCCATGCTCTTTCTTTTTTCTTTTATACTTTTCCCTTTAAATTTTCCTTTTCTGTATTTTACCCTTTTATCTATAGAATTCCTGTTTTCATTTTACTACTTCCAAATTTATATCTTCCTTATCACTTATTTCACAACCTTCCATTTCATCATCTTTATTTCTTCATGTGTCTTTCTACCACTTATGATGCTTCCTCTCCTTTTTCATATTCTTCCCTTTTTTTCATTTTCCTTATCATCAGTTTGTTTTGCAATCCATCTATAAATGCACAATTTTGTTACATTTATAACATTTCAGTTCACGTTTTCTTACAAAATAATCCATGTTCTTACAAATATAGTATTTCTTTTTATCACAGTTGTTTACCAAATGTCCTTTTCCACAAAAAAATACATGTTTTTGGGCTGTCCTCAGTATTTTACCACACCCTTATTTCCTTCAACATTCATCATACTCGGAATGTGCATATTTTTTCCTTTTCTTTCTTTAATACAATATTACAATCCCATCCACCAGTCCATAAATAGCTTTTATAATAAACATTTATAATGCCCAGCACTTCTTTGCATAAGTGTTTCAAATGTCCTTTCAAGGTTTCTCTTTCTATTTCTGTAGAATCTTCTGCCCACAAATCTTCTTTTTGTTTCCGTGTTAAATGCTTTTATCACATTTAAGTTCCATGGATTACAGTTCTTTTTCTTTTCATATTCCTCAAGAAAAATTCCCATTACATAAACAGTCTCAAATAAAATGTTAAAGAATGTCTCTGTTAATAAGAATAAATGCTCTTACCTCTTGAGCTTTTATACCAAAGGAGCCATTAGGTTGCCCCACACTTTCTTACCTGTCCAGTTCTTTCTTCTTTTTATTTTTGAATGTTCATCACATACTTCTGCTTTACATTATCTTCCACCTTTTTTTCTTTTCTGATACTGCCCTTGAGCTCTCTTTTACTTTTTCAGCATAAGATTTATTTTCTGTTCCACTATCACCCTTAAGAATTGACTCTGCTTCTTTTATTTATTTATTTATTTTTTTCCATAATGTCTCCCCAAGATACCTCTCCTTCATTCTCCAGTTCACTCTGCAACATCTCTTTCAATACATCATCCCACAACTCTTATGACTGGAGGGTCTTAATAACACAAGACTCATTTGCTGATTCCTCATTTCCAGTTTCAGCAAACAGGTTTTACTGAAAAACAACTTCCAAATCCTCCACAATCTCATTAATACTCTCCATAGCACTGCATTTGCCATCATGCCTTCTGCCATCTTCTCCTCATTGCGCACCATCCTTCTAGTACTATGAATGGGAAGTGCACATTCCTAACAGAGTAGGAGAAATTCCCTGATGTCCAACTTTCTCCTCAAGGATTAAATACTACCTAGGGTCTTTCGTGAAAAGAGGTTACAAGCCTAGAGGGATTAACCTTGTACACAAAGGATAAATAAATGTCTTTTCACTTTTCTCCATGATTGTGAGACCATGGAATTAGTATATATAAGTAGGTGGGTGCATGAGGCAAAACACTTTAAACACAGACTTTTGTATAGCCAAACCTTCAGCAAATTAGCTTCATTTCATTGAAGTTTCAGCCAGTATAAACTCAATGAAATCTAGTTGAAGCCTGCTTGACAGATGAGCTTATGCTTAATTTCTGGAATAGAAACACAGTCAGCTAAAGGCTCAGATTATATAATATTGAAACAGTATGGCTAAAACCATTATGGAGTTGAAATGACATAGCTTTACCTTACAGTAACAAATACACAATTCCTAGATGAATATTAATTTAAAAACAGGCATTTCTTGGATTTCAGAAGGAAAGCAGGTACAGTCACAGTCACAGCCAGCACTCCTTTGTTGACTCCATGTGCATTACAAGCGTGATACTCGTTAAGAATGAATACATGAAGAAAATGTTTGAGGACAACAGAATATTAAATATCCTACTGGCTGCTGCAGCATGGACTGCAGGAAGAGTGGGTAGTAGTACAGTGCTGTTATAGAGAGATACGAACACCAGCAGTGCTCAATAGACATGTGCCTCGATGCTGATTGACCTGAATGATCTCATGTGCACAGTAGCACTAAGATGGAAGAGTCATGTGACAGTCTTAAAGGGCCATGTCACAGTTGAGCTAATCAATTTTCTGACCAAGTTAAAGTCTGGAAATGGGAAGATAAGAATGTGGTAAAAAGGGTAAAATAAAAAACATGGTAGAACATAAAGTAAATAATTTGGAAATATGCAGGATTGAAGTGGGAAAAGACTGATTTTTTTTAAAGTCAGTTATTCATTATCTCTCTCTCACACTCTCTCTCTCTCTCTCTCTCTATATATATATATATATATAGTTACACTGTCTTCTTCTTCTGGCTTTTCCTGGTTAGAGGTCACCAGAGCCGCTCATTATTGGCAGTGGAGTTTTATGGTGTTGAGTTGCCAGCCCGGTGCCCAACCTTCCACGGAAGGCACACACACGTATGCACTCATGCCTAGGGCCAATTTAGAGTGCCCAATCCATCTGCAGCATGATTTGGGGATGTGGGTGGAAACGGGAGCACCCAGAAGAAACCCACGCGACCACAGGGAGAACATGCAGACTCCGCACAGAAGGCACCCAGGCCGAGAATCGAACCAGAAAATCTCTTGCTGTGAGGTGGCAATGCTAACCGCTGCACCACCGCGGCCGCCCATATATGGTTACACTTTATAATCTTGAAATACTGAAATTCCAAATTTCACTATCTCGAGACTATAAAGTGGAATTTTTAAAATAACAAAAGTGCATAATAGCAAATTCAAATTTGTCGAATTTGCGTTTATGGCTTTATGCTTCGTTACGTCTGATGTTTTCTGTGGCTGGTGTATGGCGTCATGTTTGGATGTAGGTGTGATTTATGGTAAGTAAGTGATTTGTAAGGGTTTTGGGTGGGAGTTTGAATGTATGTGAGTGTGTTTATAAGTCACATGTGTGGGTTAGGGTAGGTAGGTGAAAGTATGAGTGTGTAAGTGTTGTATGTGTTGGTGTTTGTATATGTGTGATGTGTGTTTGTGTGCGAGGGACTGTGGAATATCTGGGTATGAGTTTGCTGTCTTTTCCTGTTTGTGTGATCTCTGAGTTAGTATATATAAGTAGGACAGTGTGGGGGGGTGCAAGGGGGCTTGCCCCCCTGTTTATATGTATTGTAGGTTTGTTTGTTTGTGGGTGTTTTGTTTGTTGTGGTGTGGGTTGGATGATGTATGTGTTGTGTGGTGTATGGTGTGTTTATGTGCATGATTTTGTGTTTTGCAGTTTTGGGGTTTCAGGATTTGGAATGTTCGACTTTATGGTCTCGAAATACTGAAATTCGAGATTTCAGTATTTCGAGATTATAAAGTGAATCCATATAAATGTATATATGTATATATATATATATATATATATATATATATATATATATATATATATATATATATATGTGTGTGTGTGTGTGTGTGTGTGTGTGTGTGAAGGTAAGATAGACAGGGATGTAACAGGAAGGTAAGAGGGTTAAAGAAGTAGTAGGGGCACAGAAACAAACATAAGACAAGTCAAGACTGGCAGAGAAGTATTAACACAATCAGAGATAGGAAGACAGTGGAGAAGGAGAAATCAGACATACAGAGGAAAGATAGTTGTAATGGGGAAGACTGGACAACAAACAGAGACAGACATAGACACAAAGTAAGGGGAGCACTGGGATGGGAGACAGGAATAGGTATGCAGCTGCATTCCCTGCCAGCTGTGAACCCCGTGGACCTTGTTCCTCAGCCTGCTTTCTCTCACCACTGGGGCATTACTCTGGTGACACAAGAGGGTCTCTAGCTAACCACCCATCACTTAGCAATACAGCCCTTACTATGTCCTTCATTTCCCACTGAGTGACATATGTGTCACCTACACTTTCACTGGTTCAAGCAGGTGGTACAGCAGAACCTTCCACAACAGGGTCAGTGGCAGAGGCTGCTGCAGGTGCTGCCAGGGATGTGAAGATGACAATGGAAGCTGTGGCATTGGTAGTGGTAATCTAGTACCCACTGGTGGGGGTCTGGATTGGATGCTGTTGCAGATACATGCAAAATAAATTAAGAGAAATAAAATAAAAATAAATAAATAGATGTATATAATGGAAAGGATAGTGAGAAAGCAGGTGGAGGACAGAAAGTATTAATAGATTGAAAAAAATAAGGTAAAACATAACCTGACTCTGATTATTTTACATGTGCCGTAATGCAAGGCTCATGGAATACCCACACAGCTGTAACAATGATGTGCCAATACAAAACCCTTAAAGGACTGGAAACCACAACTTTCAGCACCTGCATCCTGAAAGGGAAGGCATGTATATCATGAACTACATCATCAGTCCAAGAAAAGCAACCTTTGAAGCACACAATAATGGTCTGTGCCACACACTCGTGGAATGAAAGAGACAACACGTGGCTTCTCACTTCAACATGTACATCACATTGTTGTGGGCACTGTACTCACAAGGAAACATGAACCACCCCTTACAAGTAGCTTGGAAATG
The DNA here is from genome assembly GCF_019279795.1 of Protopterus annectens. NCBI lineage: Eukaryota > Metazoa > Chordata > Ceratodontiformes > Protopteridae > Protopterus > Protopterus annectens. The sequence goes on along the minus strand of NC_056730.1, from coordinate 775,245,364 downwards.
CTAGCAAAATAAGCAAGTGGTGGGAATGGAACCCATGATCATCAACATATTCAGCTGATAAGTTAAAGTATAAAGCTACTGAGCTACCTACACAATTCTACTGAAAATTGGAATTAAGCATGCATTAATGTCTTCAGACCAAGCAGTTTAATACAGTACATGTGTGAAAAGTGTATGAGTGCCATGGAGACTACAACTCTGACATAGTTTGCTAGTGATGTGCCAATAATCACCCCCCGGAGGACTTTTATCCTCAGCCTTCAGCACCTACTGTGCAATGCTTTTATATGCTGAGTTACATCAGCATCCTGATTAAAGCCGGGAAGGAAATGCACAATAATTGTGTGTCACACTTACAAACTGAAAATTCTACCATGAGAGAACTGAACCATCTATCAGCATAGTAGTAGAACAGCACCACCTCAACATGTTGAACTTGATGTATACATTCTTAGGTGTATCCAACCAGTGATATATACCTAATCAACCTATAGTGCCCCCTTTCAATACTGAATGTGCAACCTAGGTGCCAAGGCTGTATATTGCAAGGGTTAATGCATATCTCCTTTTATGCTGAACATTCGTTGTATGTGCAGTTGTGGTTTTTTTTTTCAAATAACATTTAAAATTGCAAATGGCCCGAAGTAGTAGGGTAACACATTTTTACTAGCACACCTTTTGCACTTGCAGTAAACGATTAGCATAGCATGTTAAACACCATGACATTACAGTATAGATCCCAAACAACTGACACTGTACAGCATAGCTTGCTTGCATGCTAACAATTTATCTACAGTCTATGACACTGCTGGCAAATCATACATCTCCAAAATAAAGTGCTTTTCTGGACATTTCATAGTGAGGCAACCCTGGGGAAAGCCTGTACCCACACTGATTACTGGCATGACAACAAGCTGATCTGCTAATGTGCCAAGTTACACTACCTAAAACAGCTGTACTCATCCTGGTGCTCTCTGAGACACTCAGTCCTCCTCCTATTCAGCTGCACATTTTCTGAAATCTGTTCAGAGTTGTTAGTAGAAGAAATGTGAGTCAGTGAGTCTTTATATAGTGCACAGTGGAAGGGTACATGTGGAGGGGTTAGCCATGGTTTACGTACAGTATGTAGTTGGTGTCTTCTCCCTCAGCTCAGCATCACATCAGCTCTGGAGGTTGGGATTTCCCATTTTTGTCATTATAATGGTGGCAGTATGGCTGACCATTTCTTTGTATGTCAGTGATACATGTCTTCATATTCAGAGGATTTAGGAGAGAAATATCTTAGTACCTGTTCTTGATTTCTCAGTTATAGGAGCTCCATAAGTAGAGCACATCTGTTCTTTAGGCCACAAATCATGAAAGTCATTTGAGAATGCCCCATGTCCATCTGGACACACAAAGGACTTGCCTCTTGGTGCTTAGACTTTTTAAAAGATGAAAGTTTACTTAGAGCTGATGGCAGCAAAGCTGACCACTTTAGCAGCCTTGTGGTGCAGACAGATAAAGCTCTTACTGTACTCAGATGACCTGTGTTTAGTTTCTGGCATAGGTGCTGGAGGGACCACAGGGAAAGATCTGAGTAAGCAGCCAAAGACAGCATTTCCATCCAGGATAGAGGGTGGCAGCTAAAAGCCTCACTGCAATATGTAGTATACAGGCCTAGTCAGCTATATGCTGCATGAGGTGTGAGCTGCTCATTTTGTTGTGCATGCACAGAAGTGCACTTGTATCTTGTGAGGGGAGTAATCTCAGAGCTGCCAAGACAGTTGTGAGGTAACAGGTAATAGGTTATGCCTCCTGGCATTCAACATGATGCTGCACTAGTGCCCTTGTTTCCATTACCAACCCTGCAAAAGGGTAATTTTAAGCCTGGTGAAGACAGAAGCAGGTCTGGTAGACTTGAAGAACGAGAACAGGAGCTGGGGATGCCAATGGTCAGCCATAGGGGAGGAAGAAAAAAAGCTAGCGTTTCTTCCTTTGTTTTCTATTGCCTGCATATCCTCCAGACCCAAGCCTTTCTTGGATCCTCTTCCTTTATGTCTGGCCTATAAGAAGCATTCCATGCCAGAACAACCATTCACATGTTCTGCATGCTGGTGTGTGTATTCACCTGTTCTAGGGTAGCAAAGAAAAATAATGGTTGTGAAGATATATGAAGGCTGCCAACCTAACTAGATAAGATTTTGTAGATAATTCTGTCATTTGTAAATATCAATATAAGCCACAGGCTTGTTCTCTTAAATGTGAAAAGACTGTATTTGATATTGAACTGCAAAAATGTAATAGTGCACTCTGCTGTAAGAAAGCTGGTAAGTCAAGCATTTTATAACTGTTTTTGATCTCAGGGCTCAGAGCCGTGGTGTCTGAACCAGCCGATTATTTCTTTTTTTTTGAGACTAGAGTTAATTGCTAGACTTTACATATATAATGTCTTTAATTGCTGTAGTTTCCTGACCAGGTGCAAGCTTACTAAGAAATATTAATGCCGAGTTTCTGTTAGCCTGGGAACCAAAGAAAAAAATGATGTAATCCGAAATGAGACAGTAGTACTGTGTTAACAATTTAAGGACAGAGAGATTCAAAGCATTTTGCATTTGTCTTCAGAACATCAAACATCACCAGCACTGCTTTGCTCTATATGTAAGTTTATTTTTAGAACTGTGATTATTCTTAGATATAGCTAGGAAATAGGAAGATTAGAATAGTTGTTTTCTGTACTGATATCAGAACTTTTCTACTGTATTATTTTAAACATGTCTCTGTGATCTCTGAACTCCTGACTAGCACTGTGTAATAAGAAGTATTGTCTTGTGTTCTTATTATTTATTATTAAATATTTTTAAACCTTTCAAATGTGGCTGCTTTATGTAGAGATAATTTAAGCTCTAGAGTACATTGCATGTATATAGTTA
>NC_056730.1:775227452-775237452 GCF_019279795.1 Protopterus annectens | reverse complement strand
TTCTGATGAGAGAAAGAGCAAAGTGCACTTTAAATCATTTTAGAGTATTGTTATTTTTGCAACTGTATTTAAAGCATTGGATTCTTTATGTCTGTCTATTTTAAGTGTTTGCTGTTTGAGTTACTATGTACGTTGATTATTTCCTGCACTTGGATTACTTTTAGAGTTGATTACTTACTGCACCTCAAAGCTCTTTTAGTGATTTAAAGTTAGAAGGGTGAGGTCTATGCTGTAGTGACAGTGGAGATTATTCTGGTTTCATTCTGTGCTGAGAAATGTGATTGGTCACAGGGTTATTTTGCTTGTTTACTGCTTTTCTGAGACATTGCATTTGGAGAAGCTTGGAATTGTTCAGAGGTGGTTAGCAGTGCCCTGTATTCATACTGGCCCTTATAACTGAAAATTTCCAACAAAACTATCTCTGAAATTTGCTTGGTACTTAGTTGGCAAAGAGCAAATAGATAGCATATTGAAGTTCTCTGCTCCATGTCTTAATTCTTACCCAAGCTAGCAAGCTTTAACCCCTCTTGTACCATCCCCCTTCCAGTTCTTGTAATAAGGATCTGTAACCATGGATATACACTTTCCTTTTATCTCTGCAGCCAGTTTGGTGGATATGGGCATCTTGAGGCAATATGATGTAGTAATTGTCTCATATCTACTGACAGCCACCTAATTCTTAAACACACTGATAATGCTTCCTTCGGTATGTACCTGACCAGACATATGCAGCAACTAGAGTGACCTCAGAGGTTCCTTACAAAAAAAAATACAAGGCGTAACAAATCTGCTTTATGCAAAGTGCCTTAAAGCCCTTTCCCTTGGTTTCCTATATATTGCTGAGGGGTGAGCTTTGCCTGGATTACAAGGCATCCACAAACCCCACACTTATGAACCTCCTGCATATTCTTAAGTCAAACACCGCCAGAAATACAAGGTCTTGAGACTTGAATTTTGTCTGTGACTTGACTTATTTCCTCAAATATAGCTCTGGAAGTTTGGACAGTAACTTCCAATGGCTGGAGCCAATGCTTTTTGATAGAATAAAATGATGTCTTCATATTTCCAACAAATGTATACGGGGTTACTAAGGAAGTGCAAATGGTGAACTCTGCAGCACAGACTATTTTTATAGAGGTGGTATTCTTTAGGTTTTAAGTCATATCTCAGCAACCACTCACGTTATGCACATACTTTTAGCAGCAGTTCATCTGAGAGCTTTCATATGAGTCAAGAAGTTATGTCTGTACAACTTGATTGTCAAGATATTTAGAAAAACATGAAGTTGATGACAATATAAATAAGTACTAGATGAACAATAATTAATATCTCTTTACCTGATCTAGACAATCAGCACAGGTATGTATGCCATTATGTAAGCTTTAAGATGAAATCTTTTAATACTATGTATGTATCATGATTATGAAATTATTAATACAAATATGAACAAGCAATATTTGATGCCTAGAGGCGTCAGTAGGAGGTAACTGCTGAAACACCTACAGGCATCACCAGGCTGTAATGAGTTAAACATAACATGCTGGAGAGAGATATGTGTGTCCCGGAGACTGCCTCTAATGTGAAGCAAGCCATGTGAAGCTGAGATAATTTATTACACAGTTTAAGCACAACCTAGTACAGTGAACAGGGAGTAGGAAATCTACAATGAGCCTGGCACCTATTTCCCTTATGGACAGAGGTAGCCTGACCCTCCATGTCCTATTTTGATACAAGTCATCATTATTCTTTTGGGAAAACTTGGCTAGGCTTAGAAAGGCCCCCTGAGGCACTAGCCTATTAACAATCTATGAATTTATGAATCTATAAGGTATGTGAGAGATATAATTATACAATGTCACTGGAGACAAGACTCTCACATACAAGCAGGAACACACACACAGTGCACTCACTACATATGGTATGAACCAGACATATAGACCCACATATGCTGAGGCTCTTAAATGTAATCCTTCCAAACCCCAAAGTCTTCACGTATATTGCTTTTACAATAAGTACCATCAGCAACCTCAAAAGCACCCTACCAAAACAGGTTTATATCATAACATCGGAGCCGCAAGACATTGAATGTTATAATATCGAACCCAAAACCTCGAAGACTGAGAATAGCGAAGCTGCAGAACATCAAATTCTTTCAAAGGGGAAGAATTTGGTGGGCCGTTTCTGCCACTTTGCTATTTCCTCCATTGTGGTGCGATCTCAGAGTTGGTATATTTAAGTAGAGGGGGTGTGGGGTCCCCCCACATCAGCAATAGTTTTTAGTGTTTTTGTGTTTTGAGTTGGTGCTGGAACAGCGATTTTTTCCCAGGGAAAAAAATTGCTGTTCTCAGCTTTCTGTGTTTTTAGCGTTCGAGGTTACCAGTTCTATGTTATGGCATTCCATGATATCACTTTTTGCTTATGTGATATAAAACCTACCAAAACAACACCCACCACAATACATACAGCTACATCTGATGGCACCACAACTTCTAAGGCAATAAACCAAACCACCACACAACTGAAAATCTTGGTCATAGGAGACTCCTTTTTGAGACACACAGATGTCCCACTCTCAAGGCTGAGTATGAAGAAAATCACAGTCAGTTGCCTATCAGGGACCAGGATCTGTCAGATCATGCAAACACTCAGGTCATTGAACCACATATGACTCAGTCATATTCTGTATGTATGTAAATGTCTGGAAAAGTACCCCCCTGGACTGTATGATGAGAGACATGATGGAGCTCTCTGACTACGTGTGCAAAGCTGGTATGCGTCTAGCATTGAGCAGCATTCTACCTTCATCAAGGATGATGCTAGAACATGAACAGAAGATAATTGTCACTTTATTTATTTATTTCACATTTGTTAACCGGGTTAGTCCAACTGGGTAAGAAATTACCCATTTTTAGTGGATCCGAGGGGAAAAGCCCCGAACAAAACATACAAATACATATAAATAGAGACAAGTTAATAATATAAAGAGCAAAACAAACTTATGGATACAATGGATAAGAAAAATAAATGTAATCCAAGGAATAGTACATAGCTTTATACAAGGTCAGAAGAAGGAAAGTGCAAAAGAAGATAGAAGTAGAGGAGGAATGACGTGATATAGAGGGAGGAGAAAAAAAAAAGAGTAGTAGGATAAAGTAAATTATATAAAGAGGGAGGGTATAGAAAGAAGAGCACATTGGATAAAGTAAGATAAGAAAGTGGAAAAAGGTATTAATGATAAGTCTAGTGAAGAAATGGGAATATGGAAAGGGAGGAGTTAAGTAGGATGGTTACAGGTACAAATAAGGTTGTTATGGTGGTACAAAATAAGGTCATGTTTGAAGTTAGGAAGAGAGGTATGACTTCTAATATGGAGTGGAAGATTATTCCAAATAAGGGAGATGGAGTGTTTATAAAGTATTTTACCTATGTTAATATTGGGTTTATAGACTTGTAGAAAGAGTTTATCAGAGCTGCGCAGGGATCGAGGAGGGGTGTACCAGGAGTTCAGGTTGGACAGAGATGGACAATCAGAGTTAGAATTAAGAATTCGAAAGCTTGGATCAACTGGCATTTGGTCAGAAGGTGTGGGAATTCGAGCCAATGTAGTTTTTTGAGAGCAGAACAGTGATGGGATTTATAGGGGCTGCTGCTGACAAATCTAGCAATTTTGTTATAAGTTTGGTCAAGTTTTGCCAGCAGGTTATATTGCAAATTGGAAAATAGAGGAGAGCAATAAACGAGGGTGTGGAGGAGATAGGATTGGGCTAGCAGTAGTTGGAGGTCAGGAATTTGCTGTTTCTATATAACATGCCCAGTTTTTTGGTGCGTTCTCTTTATAGAATGAAGCATGTGGAGGTCTAATTTGAGCTGGTCGTCAATGATGACACCTAGGAGTTTAGTATATAAATCTGGTGATATGATGGTGCCATTTAGTGAGGACACGAGAAAGGTGGATTTGTGATGGGCTAGAGCTTTAGGTAGGAATAGTAAGAGCTTAGTTTTAGAGGGGTTCAGGATAAGTTGATTGTTGGGGAGCCACTTCTCAACAGAGTGAAATGAAGACTGGGTGATATGGTAGAGGTTATTGATAGAGTCAGAAATGGAAATCAGAGTTTAATCATCTGCATACTGTATGATAGGGGAGACATTGCTGGCAGTGTGTAGGCCATTGGTGAAGAGGTTGAAAAGGTGGGGGGCAAGAATTGAACCTAGAGGAACACCGGTCTGAAATGGCAGAAAGGGTGAGAAGGAATTTTGCCATTTAACTGCTTCAGAAAGTTTTTGAAGTAGAAGCTCGTGAGAAACAGTGTCAAAAGCCTTTGACAGATCTAAGAAAAGGCAAGACACAAGTTTATTACTGTCTCTGGCCGCAGCTACTGTATGAGAGAAGGATAAAAGTGCTGCATTAGTACTGTGTTTGGGCCTAAAACCATGCTGGGTATTGGTTAAAAGATTGTTTTGAGTAAGGTAGAAAAGCAGTTGAGAATGAATACACTTTTCTAGAATTTTAGAGAGGGGAGAAAGAATAGCAATGGGACGGAAGTTAGATGGTTCTGTGGAGTTTCCACCCTTATGTAGTGGGATAGTATAGTATTCCTTCCAAATAGAGGGAAAAATGATTGACTTGGTTTTTGGTGTCATTCAAAGGGAGTGCAATATTTGTCAGCCTAGGAGGATATGGTCAACTTACCGTGCTGCTTTGCCAGGTATGGTTAATACCTATCCCTTGAGGCTTTTTAAAATTGGTTAAAATCTTGTCTTCCCCATAGTACCTTTTTTGGTTATTGCTAGCTTGTTAAACCTTCCTACATAGTGAAACCAACCCAAGAAAATCTAAAGATGTTGCTTCTCTATGCTAGGAGTCTAAACAGCAAGTTCCATTCCTGCAAGCTTTTCTCAGCCTGGAGAATGCAGATGTCTCTGCTGTTGCTGAGATATGGTTTAAAGTCCTGGGGAGTACCAAAGCACTGCAGAGCTATAATGCCTTCCACACATTTAGAGCAGCTACTACACAGGATGGGACAAAAGCTAGAGGTGTCTAACTTTATATACAAACACACCTTATGGCTGGCCAATAAGTATAACATGCCCAAGCTTCTCAATGTCTAAATTACCATAGGCATAGTCCCATACCATATCCTTACAAGCTATAGGTACCCCCTATGACTCAGAAAACTGATAACACATACTTAAACATACTAGAGACACTTTCCATTCAACCCAAAAAAATATTTATGGGTGACATCAGCTTCCCCACAATAAATTGGGAATCATAAACCTCCTGAAACATACAAGTTCATAGATACTTTGACTTTGTAAACACAAACAACCTGATCCAGCTAGTCCATATGCCCACTAGGGGTGCTAACATTCTTGACCTAGTCCCCACAATCATGGGAAAGCATTGCACCCCCCCCCCCCCAGTGTAATGTCCTCACTAATCAGGACAGACCATAAAGCTGTCTTCTTTGAAAGAACAATAAAACCCAGGACACCAGCTGTTGTGTCTTTTGGCTTTTCCCGGTTAGGGGTCGCCACAGCGGCACTCCGGTCCGCTTATGATCGGCAGTAGACTTTTACGTGCTGAGTTGCCGGCCCTGAAGCACAGCCTTCAATGTAAGTACGCCCATTCATGCATGTCTCCACACAGAAGACACTCTAGCTGAGAATTGAACAGGACAACATCTTACTGTGAGGCGATAACACTACTGCAGCACCACCACCGCAGTTAACCCAGGAAATTTTAGAAATTATTCTAAGACTAACTTTTTGCTATAAGTGACACCTTAACAAATTTTCAAGCCCTCCCAACCCCCGAGAACAACATTGCCTGTGTGGAATTGTACACAATACCCTGTACAATCATATTAATGGTAGCACAGCTGCAGCTTTACCTACCCAGAATAAGCACGGGAAACTCAATAAATAAGCCAATCTCAACATCAATAGGTTGAATAACAATAAGAAGAAAATCATCTCTAAAATTAGGAAACATAATGCCCTTCAAAGTAAAAACTCCCTCATCAATCAACTATTGGGGAAAATCAAGTCTAGCAAAGCCAAATTTGAGGTAAAAATGACTCCCAGGCAGAGGACAATCAAAAGGCATTCTTCAGCTATGTTCTCACCCTCAAAGACAATACACAACAATGTACTGAACTAATTGCAATTGGATTGTCTTATACTGAGCCAGATATTGCAAACTTACTGGCTGACAAATGTAGTTCCAGTTTTATACATCTCTCCCCCCGACTCACTCCCTTCAGGAAATAATCACAGCCATAACTCCCCCATCAGTCACCAGGGAACAAGTCCTCAATATACTATTTATAGCTCTTCATAGCCAAGAGCAGTGCAACAATGGACCCTGGTAACATCCTAGGATGCATCTCTAATAGCATAAAACATGACCTATCATGACCAAGAGAATCACTATTTAACCATTGCCTCCAGACAGAATTTATGCCAAGCATATGGAGGATTGAAAATATCATCCCTCTACACAATGGTGGGATATCTACAGAACCAGGTAACTACACACCCTAAAATCTGACAACTCTCATATTCAAAGCCATAGAAAAAATTATCATGGAAATGATAAAGCATGAGGTAGGAAACCTTCGGCTACAACCACTGGATTGAACCCAATCTGGTTTAATCAAGGGCAGGTCATGCCTATTCAACCTGGTGGACTTCTATGAGAAGGTCAACAAAGCAATGGATGAGGGCAAAATGGTGCATACTACCTACTTTGACCTGACCAAAGCATTTGACACAATACCTCACTTAGTTGGACACTGTAGACAAACTCACAAAATTAGGGATAAACCCCTATGTCACCTGCTGGATAGCCAAATGGTTCAAAGGCAGGACCCAAGAAGTTAGGTTAGAGGAATCTACCTCCACAAAAAGGCTAATTATTTATTTAAAATTTATTTACCGGGAAAGTCTGAACTGGAACAAAGCCAATTTTCAGAGGAGGTCCATCTTTGTAATGTGGGAGGAAACTGGAGCACCTGGAGGAAACCCAACCGAACACAGGGAAGACATGCAGACTCCACACAGAAGGCACTCCAGCTGAGAATCAAACCAGAGAACCTCTTGCTGTAAGATGATAATGCTACCGCTGCACCACCACACTGTCCATTGCTAGTGGAGTCGCTCAAAGCTTGCGCTGGAGCTACTCCTTTTTGGCATCTACTTCTCAGAACTCAAGCTTATCATAAATGGCCTCTGGCTGACCAAGTTTGCAGACTGCAAACTAGATACAGTCATAGAATTCCCCAAAGACACAAATACCTTCCAAGAAGGCCTGACACTGACTAATAACTGGTGCCAGAGCTGTGGTCTAAGCTTTTATGCCAAAAAATGCATAACAGTATCCCTTCGGAAGATGGCTTACCCTTGGAAACTACCACATTTGATAATAAACCCTTAATAGTAGAGTCAGTAGTCAGGGATTTGAGAATGCATTTATAGGTTCATAGGTAGGTACTAGACTATCTTCCCAAAGGCATTTATAAGCCTAGCCAGAATGTGTTGGCTTTCGCCGCCCACTTAGATTAGTTCCCTGTGCCTCTGTCCAACCGAGCCACTGAAGTGATCCCCGGGGTAAACATTGTTTCCCATCCACTCGTCAAGGTTTCTCTTGAAGAGTGCGAGCGAGGAGCTCTGCCTAATGTAGATTGGAATCTTGTTCCAAAGCATGGGAAGTCTCTGGGACAAGAATCTATCCCTCATGCACATCCTATGTATTGTTGTGGTGAGGTTTAGATCCCTAGAGCATGTGGCTCTAGGTGATAAGATTTTCTTTAGGTGGAGCATTCTGGGTTGGACATGGCCTTGTAGGTCAGGCAGAGATCACCTCTGAGTAGGCGGTATGCAAGCAAGTACAGCTGGAGTTTCTTCAGTCTAGCTACATAGGACATCTGTTTGAGGCCAGTAATCCTCTTGGTGAGGTACTTCTGTGGTCTTTCCAGCTGTTGCAGGTGTCTTGTAAGGTATATCCCAAATGGGGCGTTGTACTCTATGATGGGTCTGATGAGTGATGAGAAGAGTGGCACAATGACCTCTTTTGATCTGGATGCGAACCCTTTTGTGATTAGGTGGGCCACATAAAAGGATTTTCTAACCACTTTGGCAATGTGATTATCAAAGGAGAGATTACTATCTACTTGGGTCCCCAGATCCCTTATTACATTTTCCATATTTAGGGGGCTACCACTTATGTGGTAGTTTGTGGGTACTTTGTTTTTTCCAAAGGGGATGACTATGCACTTTTTGGCATTTAGCTTGAGGCCATGATTTTGACACCAGGTGTCCATCTCAGTGAAACCCTTTTGGGGGATGTCTGTGTCAGCCAGAGAGTCAATTACAGCCCCTAGCTTGCAGTCGTCTGCGAACGTGGTCAACCATTGTCCTCCTGTGCTTGCCTGTACCTCTGAGAAGTATATGCCGAACAGGCGGGGTCCTAGGACTGAGCCTTGGGGAACCACTTGTGACCGGTTTAGAGTCGGACCTAGCTCCCACAACTCTAACCATGTGGGTTCTGTCCGTGAGACAGTTGACAACCCATCTTGTGACATAGAGGTTTATGTTCAGGCTGGTGAGCTTGTCTATAATACCAGAATGGGGAATGGTGTCGAAGGCCTTTGAGAGGTCTAGGTAGGCTGTGTGTACCACCTTTCCCTCATCTATAGCCTTGGTAACTGTCTCAAAGAAGTCCACCAGATTTAGGAGGCATGATATGCCCATAACAAAGCCGAACTGGGTAGGGTCCAGTGTTTGGAGGTTCCCATTGTCTCTGTTAATGAGTTCCATGATGATGCACTCCATAGCCTTGCAGACCAAGCTAGTCAGGCTTATAGGGTGATAGTTCCCAGGGTCTGTTGTGGCTCCACCTTTGTGGAGAAGAATAACCGTTGCTGTGTGCCACTCTATGGGTATGTAGCCTGTGGAGAGGCTGAGTTTGAGCAATGTGTTTAGGTGAGGGGATTGTTCGTCTTTGAGCTCATGTAGCATTTAGACTGTTACCTGGCATTTGGCCATCATTTGTCTTTGCTGGTAAGGAAATCATTCTGTATTGTGCAACTTATCAACAGAGGTATGGCATCTTGGTCCAAATATGTCATTCTTCCACTGTACTCTGCCCTCAATTGAACAATTATTGTGTGCAATGACCCCTTTGGTATGTACCTGATCAGGCATATGCAACAACTGGAGCATCAACAGAGATGTTTCACAAAAATAATTTAGGGTGTAAACAACATGTCCCTTGTGGACCATATCAAAGCCTTATCCCTGTCTACAAAACATCCTCTGATCCGATTCTCTTGGACCTGTTACATTTCCTCAAAACAAATACCATCAGATTTAGTTGATCTAGGAACATAAACCTCCTTTACACCATAAATATGACATGTTGGAGGAACAGATATGTGTCTCAGATAATTCTTCCTCTCAAGATCAGGCTTTCCATTCATGTGAACCCTACATATACCCCTTAAATTAACCCTAGGGTATCAAAACTTGTAAGATATATTTGAGGAACTTGGCCATACATAAAAAGGATCCTGGGTCATAAGTCTAGTAATCACCTATGAACCTCAGAGTAGTATGTTTCCCATTATGTCTTACTTCAGCAGCAGTTCATAAACATGCATCATCATGCAAGTCATTAGCATACTGCTAGGTCACTATAGTACCATATTCCTTGTGAAGCCTTTGTGTGACCAATCCAAAAAGTAACACTACAAGAAGGGGGGGGTGCAATTTAAGATGAATTGCATAGAGGTGGAGTGGCACCCTCAATATAAATCATTGTGGAATAAATGCAAAGCCTAGAGATCAAAAGAGTGGTCATTCACCCACTGGGGAGCCACATCCTCAGGGTACCCATCACAGTATTACAGGATTTAGAGGGTCCTATTATTATGCAACTGCTCTGTTTAAGAATCAGGCATTTGCCATACAGAGCACACTGCAATGTTATTTTGCATTT